>NW_027070152.1:213531-273779 GCF_002906115.3 Quercus suber
TGCAGCATCAGGATAGTATACCTCTCGAATGAACTTTGCCATAATCAGCTTCTGAACTTCTTCCTTGACGGCATTATCTCTCTCTGGAGCAAACACCCTTTTCTTTTGCCGCACTGGCTTGGAGGTAGGGCATACACTCAGACAGTGGGTAATAACGCTGGGATCTATGCCCGACATATCTTCGTGACTCCAAGCAAATACGTCCTTATTTCTTTTCAAAAAGCAAATGAGATCTTTCTTGATCGTTGCTTCCAGATCTGCTCCAACCCTGGTACACCTCTCAGGGTCATCATCATCTAAAGGAATATTTTCCAAAGCCTCAATGGGTTCTGCCGTCACCCTCCTTTCTTCGATATTCATTGCTTGAATCTCTTCGTCCGCAGCCAGCATAGCCAGATAACACTCTCTTGCAGCTAATTGGTCTCCTTGTACTTGGCCTACCCCGTGTTCCGTTGGGAACTTGACCGACAAATGATAAGTAGATGTAACTGCCTTCCATCTGTTCAAGGTTGGCCTCCCAATTATTGCATTGTAAGAAGACGAACAATCAACTACGAGGAAACTCACTTCCATGGTAACTTGCTGCGGATACGCCCCCACCGTCACTGGTAATGAAATACTACCCACAGGTTGCACCTTCATTCCACCAAAACCAACTAGGGGGAGCTTGTTGGACGGAGTAAGTCTCGTCCCAGTCTCATCTGCTGAAAAGCTGGAAAGTACAAAATATCAGCTGAACTTCCGTTATCAATCAACACCCTTCTTGTCTTGTAATCTGCAATAAGGAGAGTGATAACAATAGCATCATCATGAGGGTGATGGACTTTCTTTGCATCCTCGTCCGTGAAGGTAATTGCTTGCTCGTCCATGGTCCCTGCACTTGGCGATCGTCCAGAGAGCTGCACACTCTGCACTGCTTTCAGGTAGGCTTTCTTTGACTTAGACGACTGTCCTGCAGGACTTCCCCCCAGAATGATTCTTATTTCTCCAAGCGGTGGCCGTGACGGTTCTTCTACTTTGGCTTTTAGTTTCTCGTCTCTGTGATCTCGTCCTAGGAAATTTTTCAACTTCCCTTGTCTGATGAGATTCTCAATCTGCTGTTTCAGATCAAAACACTCGTCCGTGTCGTGCCCATGATCTCTGTGGAAGCGACAATACTTATTTCTATTGCGCTTATTGGGATCTCCCTTCATCTTCTCTGGCCATTTTAAGGAAGGCTCGTCTTTGATTTGCATGAGGACTTGCTCAAGTGGCACACTTAAAGGAGTGTAGTGCTGATTCCTTGTTGACGGACCTGCCCTCTTTTCTCGATCTTTCTTATCCTCCGTTCGTCCCTTCTTTGGACGAGGACCTTGGTCGGACTGACGAGAAGGATTTGATTCTACCCTTTCAGCCCTCTTCCTCTTCTTAGCTATAATAGCATCTTCTGCATTCATAAAGTTTTGGGCTGAATGGACGAGTTCAGCCATAGACTGAGGTTCCTTCTCATAAAGTTTATGTATAAACAAATCAGAATTGACTCCGTTATGGAAGGCTGCCAACAGTAGCTTATCATCTACCTCGTCCACAGTCAGGGCTTCCCTATTGAAGCGTGTAATGAAGGAACGCAAGCTTTCATTCTCCCCCTGTTCTATCGTTAACAAACTGGAAGTGGATCGTCTATGACGCTGACCCCCTATAAAGTTATTAACAAACAACTTGCTTAATTCTCCAAAGGAACTTACTGAATTCGGGGGTAGTTTGCTGAACCATACTCTGGCCGGACCCTTGAGAGTGGTGGGAAAGGCTCTGCACATTATTTCATCCGGAACACCTTGCAGATGCATAGTGGTCTTGAAGGTGGCAATGTGATCAAAAGGATCCCGATTCCCATCGTATGAATCCAAAGAAGGCATTTTAAACTTCAGTGGTAGGGGATGGCCATTGATGGAAGCCGTAAAAGGAGAGTCAGTTCTATGTACCAAATCTTCCACTGGATTTGCCCTCCTCACATTCTCCTTCATCTCGTCCATAGCTTTCTTCATCTGATCCATCTCTCTCTTCAAGTCAGATGCCCTTCGTGAAGTGGTATCCCTTGATGGGCTCCCACGATGAAAGTTCTCCCTGCCCTCTTGGTCCTGGGTTGGCCCTTCTTCATCCTGCTCTTGATGTGTCTGCCTTCTTAAGTTAACTTCTCTCCGTAACTCCTGATTTTGGCGAGTTAACTCCGCCATCGCAGCTGCCATCGACTGCATATGTTGAACAGACGAGGCCTGCACATTGGGTGCAGATTGTCGATCGCGATGGGGATTACTCGACGCATCCCTACTTTGTTGAGGACCCGGGCTAGTTGCCCTTGATCTAGTCCGAACCATCTCAAACCCTTTCTTGTGAGAAAGAACTTGCAGAACTAAACAAGTTCAAGAGCGACAACTACGAGTCCCCACAGACGGCGCCAACTGATAATTCTGGAAGATCAGTGGGTTGGAAATCTTCAGACTTCGTCAATTTTGAGAACTGGGTCCTGTAAAACCAAAACCAATCAGAGTGAAGACCGGTGGAGGCCGGCCTATAACCCTCCGATGATGAAGTTAGAAGGCTGGAATGGAGAGGAAAAATATCTAAGTGTTTTCTTCCTTCTCTAGGTCCAAAGTAAAAAATGTCCGAATCCCTTACCTTTACGCAGGATTACGTTTATATAGTGTGTGGAACGGTTATTGGCTTTGATAACCGTTCCTATTGTCAAGGAGTTCATCAAAATCGGAGGTAACTTCCATAACTCCCTTAGATGTCGTTTCATCTGAACCGATGCCCCTTTACGAGCAATGGAGGTTTCGATCCTTTTTGGTTAAGGGTGCTTGGCTCGTCTATCCCTAATTAAGGGTGGACGAGCCATGGCATGGCCATGCTTTCCTCGTCCGTCCTCTGTGGCGGACGAGACCATCCTCGTCTGCCCCAAAGGAACCACGGACGAGACATTACTCGTCCGTTCCCAAAGAAAGGACGACACAACTTGGCTATGCTCATTTTTCTTATCTTTCTTCTCTTTCTGTAGACGAGCCATATGGACAATTTAAGGTGGTATAATTTTGTAGCATCATCAAAGATGATCGGTGCCTTCACTACTTGCTTGGAGAGTTTCATCAGAAGGTTTGAAAGTCCAAACTCTCGTACCCAATCTATCAAGGATATCACTCCAAACGCACGTGACGTGTGGGTGAAGAGAAGTACTCATGCATAAGCATTATAATATGTCTATGCATAAATTCTTTCAATGTTTAGGGACATTTACTGTTGCATCATTTCATGCATTACTTTCTTTTTGCTGCTGTTCTTTTATCTGTTTTGGTTTGTACCAGTTATTTTCTTGTGGATCTTACTTTTCTTGTTCTGTTTTGGGTGTATTAAAAAAAAAAATAATTCAAAAACCCATAAAAATTGAAAAATCTCAAAAGTTTGATCACTTGTTTTGTGTATGTCACATGTGAGTTTGGCCTAGTACCTTCATACTTATGGCGTAGTACATTTATGATCTTGGCTTGTCATGTATGCACTCATTTATTTGTGGGAGATATCTTGAACACTATGTGTAACTGTTGTAAATAGATCTTCAAGCTTGTCATGAATGATTGGTCAATAGTCTTGTTGGTCTTGATTCTTGCATAGACTTGTGTCTATATCTCTTCCCACTTTATTTTTATGTTTTGCAAAAAGAGCTCACCAAATGTAAATCTCCAAAATGAAAAGAGATATTAAGCTGCAAAAGTCTGTCACACACACTAGTATTCGACTAGGAAAAAGGGAAAGCGACTCTTCTTAATGTTTCTTTATGGTGCTCAAAAAGCCAAAGGCTAATCATTAATGTTGAAATATCATAAATTTCAAGCACCAATCTCAAAATGAGATGTTCTTGTCCAAACAAAATAAATTGGACCAATTGTTTTGCCTTATGCAGAAGCCAAATGAAAAGCTTCTAAGTTTTGTATTCAATGTGTGGGAGGTCATATATACTCATTTCTATAATAGAGATAGTCCACTTGATTTCGTATCAGTTGTGTATGATTCGATTGAATTGATCATTGAAGCTTCGCTCTGGTCTATAGACTATTCCACATTTGATTCTCACACACAACACACAAGACTTTGATTCAATCAATGCTTATCTCATTTGTGTGATTGTATATGTTCAAATGTGATGTGTATGCTCAAGAACTGGTTGATCAAACCCAAAAGGATTTTTGAGTGCTTTATTTGTTTTTGGAAGTGATTTTATACTTTCATGTCTTTTGATTTTGTTCAAAATGCTTTTGTGTGTTTTCCTTCAAAAAACTGGTTCAGGAGTTGTTTCGCGAGAAGCTCGTGACTTAGAGCTTCCCGCGAAAAGGGCTTGAGGGGAATAATTTTTCAATCATGTCACACAGAAACTCTCGCGACTGTATCACGACTGTCTCGTGACCAACAGCTTCTCGCGAAATGTTGTTTGGCCAAAAATTGGATTTTTTTCAAAATTCAGACAGAAGGTATCACGACTGTCTCGCGACTGTTTTGCAGCTTACAGCTTCTCGTGAAAGCTTTTGTGCTTCAGTGGCCATTTTCGCGGCTGTATCACGACTGTGTCGCTACTTTCTAACTCGCGAAAAACGCGTGTTTTCAGTTTTATATTGCTGATGTGACAGTTTTTCAAATCAAAACCTCTTCCCTCTCTCAAACTCTTTCAAACCCTTTTCTTCCAAAATTACTATTCCATTTAAATCCTTTCAATCCAAGCATCTTTTCTGCATTGTCAACTTCAAGGTATGTCTTCTAAATCATTTTCCTTCAAGTTTCTCTTAGTTTATGTAGTATTTTCGTTAGGGTTTCAACAATTTGGGGATTTTCAAAAATTTGAATGTGTTTCTAAATTGAGTGAAATTTTTTCAAATTCTTTGTTTGGGCTGTGTCCCTTTTGTTTTCTGTGTATCTGTGTTGGCCCCTTGTGGCATTTTAACTTGTATTGAGGGTAGTTTTTCTCATGTTCGTGCATTGTTCATGCTTAGAGTTCATATGGGCATGTTAGGTGTTTGATAAAATTTCCGAGTGACATTTTTGTGCTTTATTTAATTCATGCGACTTCCAATTTATGAATTTCCATATGTTTAACCTTACATCACTTGTTTTGGTCTTTGTTCATGTGTTTCCTACACTTTGCACATGATGCACTCACTAGGCACACACCTAGGCACTTTCTAGACTCACCCCCATGCATCTCATGTTGCACACACATGCATCAACATATGCACACAGATGCACAGTTACTTACTTTCATGCACTGTGCTTATTTTTCTCTTGTTTTATATATTGTTGCATATTCCTTGAGTTGGTTATGATCTGCTTTAGGATTGTTTTCATGTGCTTTGGGATTAACTTGAATCTAATCAAGTGTTTTTGTTTGTGTGTTCTGTTTTGGTGTTTGTGCACTTGTTTCCTTTCTGCTTTGTGAAATTGTACAGATGTCTCCCACTAAGCATGCAGCTAAGAAGAAACCAACCTCAAAGCGTACACGCACTGATTCTGATCATTTCAAGTCCGCGGAAGCAGATATGAAGTACAATGACTGCTATAAGGACAAGACGATCATCATGGAGAGAGTGGTTCAGTTAGAAACTCTTGAGGACACTTTCATCACTGACGTGTTCAAAGATAGAACCTGGACCAAGCTACTGAACCCAACATGGGTTGTTTATTCAGAGATAATCAGGGAGTTCTTCTCAAATGCCACAGTCAACGGAGATTGTATTGAGTGCTGGGTAAGACACAAGGAATTTGTGATTACGAGAGAGATCATCCAAGACTTTTTGGAACTTTATCCTCCATCTCAGCCAATCACAGTTGCATATGAGGACAGATTGGGCTCTACTGCTGAGATGGTTACAGCTCTTGGTGGTGAATCGAAGAAATCATCCATGAACACCATCAAGTTTTCTCCAGAAATGAGGACACTAAGTTATATGATGATTCATAATTTGTATCCGGTCACCATTCTCACCACTCTATCTGCTCCGAGAACAAGATTCTTGTATGATGTTTTTACACATAAGGAGATTGACATTTATGGCCATATCATGCATGTCCTGAAGAAGAGCACAAAGCAGAATTCACGAACTGTGATGCCGTTCCCCTCCTTGATCATGGGATTGATTGCCAAGGCAAAGCTCAAGCTACCCAGTGGCCTCACAGTTGTTTAGAGGGACTACCCCATTGGTGGTCATACATTGACTAGGAGCATTGCACACATCAAGGGCTCCAAGACTGGTGTGCATTCCATTCCACAGACTCGTGTTGAGCAAGATGAGGGTGGAGATACAGAGGAGGAGATTGATAGGTTCACCTCGACTCCAGAGCCAACTGCACAGCCATCATCTTCAGCTCCACCACAAGGCTTAAGCAAACTTGATCTATTACTAGCTAAAATGGATCAAATGTCTACAGTGATGGATTCTCATGTACAGCACACCGCGAACCAGTTTGCATATCTTCAAGGACAGATCACCGCGTTATCGTCACAGATACAAGACTTGTCTATGGAGCAAGGCTCGGATTTAGAGTCAGATCAGTTCTAGCCCTTTGGCCATTCCGGTCAAAAAGGGGGAGAAAATTTTGAGGGAGAGCTGGAGAAGAGCTTGCACAGCAATAGGGGGAGCATAGCTTAGAAACATAGTAACATTGGTTATTGGTCTTACAGACGGTTTAATTCAGTTTATTTTAGTTTTTATAATTGTTTTACGGCTGTTGGTTTAAAGCTTTGATACTTTGTTTTTATTTTAGTATAATTTCAGTAGTTCTTTTGTGTTATTTTCTTTGCTTTGTAGCATGTCTTGTTTGTGCCGATGTTGCTTTTGTAAGCTTTTAGGGTTTTGTTTAAGTGCATGCTTGTAGGCTGTTATGGTTTGTGCCATGCATATGTAGTGCCTTGCTTAAGCAGCTTTTTTGTTTTGCTTGTGTACTTGATGTTTAATGTCATACATTTTATTTCAGTACAACACTCTTGTGCTTGTGTAGGATTGTTCTTAGATGCAAATACTTCGTGTATTTCGCATTGGTTGAGTGTTGGATTTGCAAATGATACTCTTTAAATGAGCTTATCGTTTTGCATGTCTGGATGTTCATTACTCGTGTGAATGAGCACAGTGATCGCTTTTGTATAGTGATTGCTTGTTTGATCTTGCCATGATCTAGTGTTTCTACTTCATTTTGCTTGATCATGCTATTATTGCTCCATATGATTTTCAAGTTTTTTTTTTTTTTTTTTTTTTTGTGTGCATACAATGATGTTAGTGTGTTGTTGTGTTTCAGGAGATACTTGTTCATATGTTTCAAGAGCTTATCAGAATCTAGAATTAAGTGTGAGTGAGTTTTGCCTTTGTTCTCAAACTCACATTTAAGTCTAGAGTCTGTTTTAGGGTTTTGTCACTGAATAGCCAAAGGGGAAGAGTGTAAAGTTGTTATTTACAACTATGTATTTTGTTGGCTTTTATTCCATGCTAAATTTGATTGTAATTATTATCAATCGTTTATACCCTGTATTTATTATGGGATTTGTTGTAAGGGATATGTGATAGAGAGAGAGTGTGAAGACTCAAGCATTTGAAGGTTGAAGAATTCTCGCAGGTATGTCGTGACCTAGCTTCTCGCGAAATGAATCATGTGCCATGCACATTCTGGAATGCGAAGAGTTAGGCCAGGTGGAGACAGTTGTGTCTCGCGAGTATCTTGCGAGTAAGGCCATCCCGCGAGACACTCGCGAGGCAATTTGTTCTGCTGGCCTGTACTGATTGACTCACACTTTCTGTATCTATCCTATATATACCCTCATTACCCAAAAATGTTGAGGAATGCTTCAAAGAGAAAACCCTAGCCAAACACATTGAGAATTAGAGATTGTCATCCCCACCTTTCTCTATACACTTGCTTGTGGTATCTCTTCAACCCTTCCCTCTCCATTTCCACACTATTGAGAGGTTGATAGCCCAAACACCAACCACACCCTTTGAGAGTGTTGTGTGACGTTTTGGTGCTGCTGGGAAGCATTGGAAGAAGCCTGGAATGGCAGATGCAACATGGAGCTTGTTGCGGGATCCAGGATGCTAGACAAGACACGGTTCCGAGAAGCCTTGTTGGAGTAGGAGCTTGGAGGGCTTAGGTGCATCGGGTAGATTAGGCTTGGAGGGTCTCTTACTAACCCATGTATCCCAACTGATTGTCTAGTGGATCGATTTCCGCTTGGAGGGCGGCGGAGAGGTTTTTCGCTGAGTTTTTCAGTTTCCTCTTCGAAAACACGTCTAGTGTTTTCTGTGTTTGCATCCTTCTTTTCTACTCTTTTATATTCCATTATACTGCTGCGTTGCTTAGTTTATGGATTAAAGTAGTTTATTTGTTCATCCGCTCGCATTTACACTTTTCCGCACTTTGTAGTAAGTTAGTGTAAATCTATCAAGCCATAACTTTAATTGGGGGGGAGGGGTCTAAATAGCTCTTGTGTTTTCAACACATTTTTGAGCTTTCATAGAAAGTCAGCAAGAAGTTTTTAAGGAAACAACACAAAAAGAAGAAAACAATGAGAAGCAAGGAAGGTACCAGTCATCAAAATGGCTGGCATTGCGTAGGCTCTGGTACCTAGGGAAACAGGGGAGGGGAATCAGTCGTACCCTATAACCCTAGAATAACACTATAAAAGGGAGAAGCAGCCAAACATTCTAGGCATGCAGAAATAGTGAAATCATGATAGAATCACTGAGAAAATTCTGTCAAAACTCAAAGAAAGTAGGGAAATATCGCTCGGTATCCCAAAAATAGCCATTATAGAACATACTTGGATTCAAAGGGATTCAAACTTTGCAAGTTTTAGAGGCTTAGATAGCCATCTAAGTCTATAATTTTTGAGCTTATTTGGACCTTGTAACACATCTCAATGAGCACATTGTAATCCATAATTAAGGAAAATAATGAAATATTTCATATTGATTTGAGGATCCCTAACAATTATTTTGCGTGTTTCTTTATTACATTGTCTTCCTTTTCTCTGCATGTTTGAGAAAGAGCACGCCCAAAAGAGTGAGAATAGATACGTAAGTGCATTGGCTGTGTTGGGCTCACTGATAGCCTTAGAAGGAAGTAGCACCACAGTGGAAGTCAAGAAGTGAAAGGAGTTTATAATTGAAATACTCAAAGAAAAATTCCCTGAAAGGGAGGCATGTGAAAAAGATTGGAGGGCTTCCATCAAGGAAGCTCTATTAAAGGAAGATGTAGTGAAACTAAAGAAGGGAGAGCTCTACTCTAGAATGCTAGGAGGAATTCTGTAGAGATGTGTGGGACACGAAAAGGCCAAAAGAAAACTAGAAGTGCACAGTAGGACTTGTGGGTTCTGTAATGAAGTTAGTTTGTATCAAAGGTTGCAAAGAGCAGGTTTTTATTAGTTGAACATGAATAGGGAAGCAGTTCAGATCCAGAGCCAGTGTGAGGCTTGTTGTTTGGCCATTGACTGAGAACTGAGCTATGCTGTGTTCACCATGGAGGATTGGAAAAGCCCATATATGGGATACTTGGCGGAAGGAATCTTACTGCAGAAACATGAAGAGAGGTATAAGCTTAGAAAATTGGTAACTTGTTACCTCCTACACGAAGAATTTCTATTCAAGAAATGGTATAATGGAGACCCACTATGATGCCTAGGGCTAGAAGAGACCAGGGAAATGCTGAAGGAAGTACACTCAAGTGAGTACAAAGAACACCAAGGAAGGAAGAAACTGTATCGGTGCATCTTGCGGATGGGCTACTATTGACCCACTATAAAGAAGGACGTAACAGAGTTTGTGAAGAAGTGTCACGGCTGCTAGGTGCAAACCAATTTGATCCATACCCACCCATAGAGCTTGCAAAGTATGATTACCCCATGACCCTTCCATATGTGGGGGCTCGATTTGGTGGGACCAGTCAAGCCACCTTCAAACAGGTATATTTGGATCCTGGTGGCTATAGAATACTTCACCAAGTGGGCAAAGGCCATACTACTTCGTAAAGCCATCGGAGGAGTTGTGGCAAACTTTATCGAAGAGAATGTAATCGCATGTTTTTGAGTACCTTATAGAATTATAAGTGATAATGGCATGCCTTTCGTGAACAAGGAAGTTAGAAAGATGTTGGAGTTTTATCAGGTAAAACATCACCAGTCATCACCCTATTACCCACAGGGGAACGGGCAAGCTGAAGCAACAAACAAGATCTTCATTAAAGTTATCAGCAAGATGAGCCAAGAATACATCGGAGGCTGGGTAACGCACTTGGCAGACGCGTTGTGGGCTTACCGAAGTTCACCAAAATCTGCCATGGGATTCTCTCCTTTCTCCTTAGTGTATGAGACGAAAGTTGTCAGCCTTGCAGAATTGATGATACCCTCTCTGAGGGTCATGCAAATGTAAAATAAAGAAAAGGAGAAGGAGGTCTTCATGATAGAAAGGTGCAAGGATTTAGAGGGATTAAAAGAAAGGAGGGAAGAAGCCCAAGAACGAGACTGCAAATACAAGCAGAAGATGACTGAGGCTTATGGAAGAACCATAAAGGAAAGGATATTTGTAGAAGGCTAGCTAATGCTAAGAACAACAGACCATGTTAGAAGAGGATTGGCAGGACCGTCTAAGTTCTTGCCAAAGTTGGAAGGCCCCTTTGTGGTAAGAGAAGCTAATGTGAGTGGATTATATTGCTTGGCCCAAATTGACGGAAAAGATCTCGTGGATCCCATTAATGGCAAGTGGCTCAAGTGTTATTACACGTAGGAAATGCTATGTATTTTTTTTTTCTCTTTTCTTCCTAATTTTGAACTTCCTCCAAGTGACCACCCTTACAAGGGATGTTATGTCACAAGAAAGTAATGTAGTTTGTTTTCTTTTTTGTAACTATGGAAAAGAGTAGAAAGTAATGAATGCCATATATGAGGTATTAGTAGAAATAAACAGTATCATAAAGCATAATAAGTGAAGTAGCACATGTAGTAATAGATTACAAACCAAAGAGTATAAGTTATACTGGACTTATCAAATAGTTATAAGTGCTAAGAAAATTTAGTGTAGCATAAAAGGAAGAAAGAAAAGGAAAAGATGAAAAGCTACATAAATATTAAGTGGTTGAGTACATAGCAAGCAATCAAAGGCTAGAAATAAGGGTTTTGCCCTAGTTCTGCTACCTCCTTCCGCAAACTCTTAAGACGGGTGTCAATGGCATCAATAGCTGGCTGAACCTTCCTTATGAACAAGAATCGGGCAATCTCTCGTAAGCGCTCTAACAGAAATCCCACATCAAAATCAACACGGATTAGCTCCTAAACCACAGCCCTCCACTGTAAAATCCTCTCGGCAAAAATGGTGTCCACAAAGTTGTGCTCGATGTCGTTCATCACACACCCTAGCAGCCTCAGGAAGTGCTCCCTAGCAAAACTACCAAGAGGGATTCTCTACATAAAGTCCCTATGGCTACGGTAATGCCCCATATAGTCCTTGGGTACTCAGTATCCGTGGAAGTCCACATAGGGAGGCCTAGTGCCTTAGAAGTCTGTTGGATCAAGATTGTTCATCTTCGCCTGCTCAAAATGAATAGAGAAGGTAGTGGCCTTGCTCATGGGGTTAGGAACTACGGTAGAATTGCTCCCAGCCTCAAACATAGCACCGGGGTCCCCTTAGCAAGCAACGGACCTAAGGAGAAGCATTATATGAGCTTTCAGCAGAGAAATAAAGAAGGAAAGTGGACACAAAAGTAGGAGAGGAGAAACGCAAAGGGAAGAGAAAGAAAGGGAATTTTCGAGACCGACAAGAATGAGGGTTGTGGGCTCCGTAAGAACTGCTGCAACCTTGGGCTCCTCAATAGTATCCGTGACTACATAAAGGATAACATGTAAGGAAAATAAATAAATGTACAAGGAAATGATTGGAAGAGAAGAAAAATAAGATACAATAGAGATTGAAAATATGTATCCATAGCCTCGACCATATGTTCATCATTAGAAGCCTCATTAGACTCAGAACCTCATGGCTTCACAACTAGCTCATCATCAAAATCCTCAAGGACCTCCTTGGATCCCTCATCAAGGGATAAGTCCGTAACGAGCCCTCGAGTGGCAGAGGTAGGAATGGAAGACAGGGTGACAATCAATGAGGACCCATTCTTGACGTCCATTAAAGGGTGGCAAAAGGATCACTAGCAGAGATGATGAGTGGAGGAGTAACAGGAGTGGCGCTCTCGGCCTAAGTCATCACTAGGGAAGTAGCTCCCTTTTGAGAAGTAACAAGCCCAGTAGAAAAAGGGGCGGACTCCCTAATGATGCCATCCTTAACAGGGGAACCCTTTTTAGTAGGAATAAGCCTGGAAGGAGGAACTAGGACCTCAGCAGAAACAAAAGCCATGGCCTCAGCAATAATGTCAACACCCTCAAAGAAGCCCTCCATTGAGACATCAGCAACAATAGGAGTCCCTTCGCTTGTGGGGTGGTAGATGGAAACTGGCTCAGCATCAATCTTTTAAAAAAAAAAAAAACAAAATGGAGAGGTGGGTAAGAAAGCCGAAGGAAATGAGGAATACTTGCATAAATAAGGAAAATCAAAGCAGGGGAAGAAATATACCTTAACCTTGGGCTTATTAAGCAATATGGGGTGAGCAACAGAAATGCCCTCTTTATGCTTGGACTACCGAAGAAAATTGATATGTATGCATATGGTTTGTCATAGGTAAGCACACCAAATGACTCAATTAAAGAAGACAAGGAAATTAGAGATAACATACTCTCCTCTCACTAGTGGCAGATGGGCCTGGGGGAGATGTAAAGGCTGAGCCCTTCTTCGTTGGCATAAGAACGTTCATCACTTTCACCTTTTTCTCCCAACTAAGGGGAAACTCACCCGCATACAAAAACCATCCCTGCTTTCTCTCCCTCTACTCAAATATAGTAGATCTACTATGTTTCCTAGCATAGGCAACCATAGATCTAGTTAGAGGAGAAGTCAAGGGTTCGGGGAGATGATGGCATGCAAACCTTCAAGAGGAACAAGGGAGAACCAACGACCACCTAATAATTCCTTGCCGAATGAAGTCATAACTGCTTGCCAATAGCCATGCATTTGGGCAGTACAAAGACACATTCTCTGGGAATTAGGGATGGTGACTACTGTGAAAAGCTTACTTTAAAGCTCAAAGGCACTAGGGTACAAATAGGGATAGAATGAGGTGGTAGTGTCCAAAATTAATGTAAAGTCATCGGGTATGTCTTGGTCAAGCTTAAACTGCCTCCTTACTCTGTGGGTAGAATAATGCACATACCAAATACCCTCGTCAGCCAAGGAAGGCAGCCATCTGGCATTGGTGGCAGCCAAGTAAGTGATACTCCTCTCGTTGTAGGCTACTAATGGGGTAGCCATCCCAGCAATGGCCATAAAGGGCACTATCGCAGAATCGGCACAAGTGTACCTGGTGCTTAAATCCTTACAAGCCCTCCATTAAAAACCAACCTCTTTGTCATAGAACTCCACGGCAGGATGACCAAAAGGCTTCAATCCAACCCAACGATATGACAATGAAAACTCAGTAACAAAACTCCCACAAAAATATGTGATCATTCTGGGGCAGGACTGGAACTTCTCCTTGGCATGGTAAGCTAGCTTACACTTAGCCAAATCCTTAGCACAACACTCCCAAAGAAGGTGTTGCAGTATGGTGCTATGAACAGACGAAGTAACTATGTGGCAAGAACTTGCCTACCTCTCATCACTCTACAAAATATCCAATTGAATAAATAGATGGCCCAAAAATAGAAGAGCCAATGGCAAACTCACTCTGGTAGAAATCTTTCTGGCTAACCAAAAATAAATGGGCTTCACAACATAATGTGGGTGTGAACCAAAAACAAACTTATAGAGCCAGAATGTGATGAAGGCGGGGCGGTGAGCAGTTGTGGAAGCCTTTGAGAAAGCCCCAATAAAATGAGATAGCTTCGTGTTCCCCCCGAGCCCTTTCCTCAACTTGACCTCCATGGCCTCCTCTTTAGCAAAAAGCTAAATGTCACAAGGGAGCAGTAACTGGTTAGCCACATCCTCCAAAGTCACGATGACCTTACTACAAGAAAAGAAGAGGCTCTAAGTGGCACCACACCATCAGTGAACCAAATGGTGGAGATTGAACAAGTTGCGATAATTAGACATGCACCGAGAAGAAACTATGGCCTTTGACATTTCAGTCCGCTGCAACATGCCCATGAAATCCATATCAGAAAGCTCTTTGTCAACTACTCCTTCCAACCAAGCGATGTTCCCAACTCAAATTCGAAGAGGATAGGCACGAGTAAGACATCTCTTTGATGAATAGCAAGATCGAGGATGGAGGAAGCCAACGGAGGCCAAGAAACATTCGAATCGCGTCATTCTAAGGATAGCCAGACATGGCCAGTAGAGGTGGCGAATAGTCAGCGGGCACCACAGGGAAGTGTAAGTGGGTTTCGTACCACAGATTGATGAGAGGAGGGCATTTGCTGCCAAGGATGCGACTCCCTTCCTTCTCCTTGAAACATTCTAATTTGGAATGGGGAGTCTCTTTGTCTTTCTCGGTCTCAATATATAGGTCATCAACAACGATCTCTTTCCCTTTATGGCGAGAAGAACCTTCACTCTTTGCCAGCGACATGGAAAATAGAATATGGGGTAAGAGTGGTGGGTGAGAGAACTTAGAGAAGATGAAATGGACAAGGAAGGAAAAGAAAGAGGATTGTGAGAGAAGTAAAAGTAATGAAAAGAAAGAGAAGAGGTTAAGACAAATAAGAATGTTAGTAAGGGAAGTGATGGACTGGCCATCAAAAGAGGTATCGCATTAAATGATGCAAAGGCGGTGTTTTGGAATAACTGACAAATTGAGAAAGAAAATCCCGTGAACGAGATGGGGACCATTGTTAAAAAAATCCCGTGAAAGAAAATTGCAAAAGTATTCACATATGAATTGTAGGAGCAATCCACATGTTCAAGGGGCTAAATGTTGATGCCCATTTTTGACAAAAAGCCCAACGACAGATTAAGCCAAACAATAAGGAAGATGGGAGGAAAAATGAGTATAAGTGGTAAAAGTAAGGTAATGAATTTAATGGTCCAATGTGGCAAGAATGACAGCTAGAAGGCCCATGAACGCAATAAGAGGTAAATGTAGAGTAGATGGGCTGAGGAAGCCCAAGAAGAGAGGTAATAAACCCAATGGGCCAACATGGCAGGAATGACAGCCAATAGGCCCATGGGCACAATAAGAGGTAAAGATGAAGTAAATGGGCTGAGGAAGACAAAGAAAAGAGGTAATAAGCCTAATAGGCCAATGTGGTAGGAATGACAACCTACAGGCCCATGAGCTCAATAAAGGGTAAAGACAAAGTAAATGGGCTGAGGAAGCCCAAAAAAAGAGGTAACAAACCCAATGGGCCAACATGACAAAAATGACAGCTAGTAGGCCCATGGGCATAGCAGGAAAAGGAATGGCAGAAATAAAAGCCTGATGGGCTGAAAGGGTAGAAATTTCTACCTAGACAATACCCAATCCATAGGGAAAGGAATGGAAGCAATATGGGCCTAAAAGCCTACACACCCTTCACGCCATAGGAGAGAAGCACAAGCCTAGCATGTGTAGTGGAATGAGACAAGGCAAGAATGGCAAAAATGTTGTAGGAGTAAAAGAAGACAAATGTAGAGGATAGTGGAGCTCACACAAGGGTTGGAGCACCACCTACTTGTACCCAACCAATAAAAGGGAGGTGGGCCCTCAATCAAGGGATTCAGAGGGTGTGATTTAGTGGTGGGGAGAAAAGAGGGTCTATTCTGGGGTCCTACCAAGGTTTCTTTTGGGAAAGTGCCTTGCTGGGATGACATCTCGTCCAAAAAAGGCAAGCAAAGGGCTAGAGCCACTTGATGCGTGCCATAAAGGTAAGTGGTGAGGTAGTCTAATCCTTGTACCCAACCAATACAAGGGAGGTGGACCCTTAATCAAGGCATTTAGAGGGTGTGATTTAGTGGTGGGGAGAAAAGAGGGTCTATTCTGGGGTCCTACCAAGGTTTCTTTTGGGAAAGTGCCTTGCTGGGATGACATCTCGTCCAAAAAAGGCAAGTAAAGGGCTGGAGCCACTTGATGTGTGCCATAGAGGTAAATGGTGAGGTAGTCTAATCCTTGTCAATTTAGGAAGGCAGAAAATGAGAGAGAGGAGAAACAAAATAAGGAATTTTGTTTGGAGATAAGGAGTGGTCCAGTAAGCATGCTCTGAGCAGAGGTAGTGGCTGGGTGACTAAGGGGTTAGTGGGCAATCCTGGAAGGATGCCCACAAAAAACCAAAAACGGTTGGTGGAGCCTTAGGGACAAAAGGGAGAAATCCCATAGAATCAAGTAGTATAAAAG
The DNA here is from genome assembly GCF_002906115.3 of Quercus suber. Taxonomy (NCBI): domain Eukaryota; kingdom Viridiplantae; phylum Streptophyta; class Magnoliopsida; order Fagales; family Fagaceae; genus Quercus; species Quercus suber. Next base: position 229,945 of record NW_027070152.1, read on the forward strand.
GGAAGAGAGGTAATCATGAATGGGGGATGGGAGGCAAGATAGAGAGAGGAGTAAGAAAGAAACTAAGAACCAGAGAACAAAAAAAAAAAAAAAACTAAGTGGGAAAAAAGAAGGAAGAGAGAAAACATGGTAAAAATAAGGGCATGCACTAGTAGACCACCTTTTCTCTCCTTCATGACATTCCCACCCTTTGAAACTCTGTCAATTGGAACCTAAAACCATTTCGCCCCTTTCTCCAGCATGAGTAACTTTAATGACAGAAGTCTGTAATGAGCTTGCCAATATTGGGATTTGGTTCCCTTTTTGGACTTGTTCCTGCTAAATTATTTAGCCCAGGATTGGGAAAGCAACCCATTTCTATACAGTTGCTTAGAATCACCGTTCCTACTCTGTGGTGGCACCTTTTAGTTTATTTGACATTTTCTTTGTTATTTACTTTTTTTGTAGTGTTTTATACTATTAGCCATTCTGCTGTGATATCTTGTACCCTTTCTGCTATATTAGTTATTCTGCTATAACCCTTTTTTATTTTTTTATCTGTGGTATTAGTTATTCTACTGTATTAGTTATCTTATCTGTGGTATTAATTATTTTCTACTGTATCTGTTGTTCTGCTGTAATCCCTTCACTTAGCATATTTTGTTGTAGAAGTCATTCTGCTGTAGTATTCTTTGTTGTGCAAGATGATTATTCCACCACGATCATACCTGTCGTGTTCAGCCTGTCGTACCACTCCCGCACTATCTCAGCATTAGGAATGCCTGGCTTGCGCACAAGCTGGCCTGTGGTATAATTCCCAAGGGGCAAGTCCCGACTCCCTTACCAATTAACTGATAAGCCTTGGTGTAGTAGACGGGCCTAGGCCCATCAACGTAAAAGGCCCACACAAAGGGTACCCCCTTTTGATAGGATTTAAGATATCTCTAAGTGTGGGTAAGCTCTTTATAGCTAAAGGGATAGATCAATGGGTCACTCATTTAAGATATCTCTAGCATTCATTTATCATGGCATAAGCATATATCTCCAAGGGCAGAAACATCACAAGGTAGATCAGGATAAGCATGTTATAGCATCTAAGCATCAAAGGATGGGATTTAATCTCGCATAACGTGTTCATCACCCTCTATCACATTCACCAACCAAATGTATGTTCATAGTATTATGCATGACTTACCTCATTACATCACAGCACCTATGCATTAATGCGTGATCATATTCAAATGCATGTTCATGATCTTCGAGAAAAATAAAACCCTAATAAGCATAAAAAGATAAAACAAAGCAAAGTGAAACAAAACAAGGTAAACAGATGTATACAGATATGAAAACTAGGTTAAACAGAGGTTGAACATATGGATAAAACAAAGGAAAAAATATATATATAAGGAAAATTAGGGTTTCTAGGCAAGAGTATGTGTGCGTATACATAGGTCATGCATATGTTGCCATCTGTATGTGTCCGCATATTATGAGTATGTGTACGCATGCAAGCAGCATGCGCATGCATACATGCCCTAAGAACCCTAACGCAGAAACTACATAATAGAAACAAAAATACAAAGAATCTAACTACCTAATATGCTTAGAATAAAAACACAAAGCAAACCTAAACTAAACAAACATATAAAAGCAAACAAAAAACATATATAAACAAAAGGTCAAAAGAAAAATAAAGAAAAGCGAAGAGCCAAAGTTAGAAACTTTACCTTAATACTAGAACTCTCTAGAGATTGATTTTAACCGTTCCCTTCAATCAATCTATTCACAACCAAATCAAAGATGAGTTAGTTGACTTAGAACTCAAAGATCAAGACTAGAAAAGGTCCCAATCAAACAAAATTTGACTTGAGGATGTTTTATGAAAAATGCCATCTTTGATTCACTATTTTCTAGTGAATCTTATGTGTTTTACCACTGAAATTCTTCCTTTTTAAAAAATTACATTTTATGGCTTTATATAATCGAAAAATAAGGGATTGGAGTGGCTTCCAGACAATGTGAGATCTGTTCCAAACCTAGTTTAAATGAAAACAAACATTGTCTTACGTAGTTTCTAGAACCCTAGCATGTGCATGTATGCACATGTATGTGTATGCATTCATGAAGCATGTGTATGTAGAGCTTGAGCATGCGTGCGCATACGTGTGTATGTGTACGGATGCCCTAGGGTTTCCGTGGTCTTTCATTTCTAAAAATAGTTTATTTAGTCCAAAAATAAGTTATATTTTTCATAAACACTTTTCTCAAGTCAATTTTCATATGATTGGACCCTAAACTAACCTTAGGCTTTAGAATTCTAACATCATTGGGAAACAGGGGCCCAAGTCATAAGGGGTACAAAATGCGGTGTCTATATCATATACTGTTTGTTTTGTTTCCATGAGAAACAAAATTTTGGGAGCTTTTTACCTTACCAAGTGAGAGAGGACAGTGCATGCACGGAGGTTCCCAAGCCCCCAGCAATTCCAACTTAAGATATTCATTGTGCTCAGCAAGGCTCAGCCTCTACCGTTGTGCTTGTTGAAGAATCATTCCAAACCTTTGAACGTTTCTTGTCTCCATTAGTCTCCACCTTTTTTCTACATTTGTTTCCCACCCCACTATAGCATGCTTCGTTTCTGCCTTAGATGTGGCCTTAGGGTTTTTAATTTTTCTCCACTTATGTAATTGTGGCTTTTTGTATTGTTGTTTATCACATGACAGGGAGTTCAAGTCTGACTCATCTAGGTCTTCACTAGCAATAGGCATATTCATCCAAGCTTTGCTGCTAATACGAGATTGGCACACTAACCAGGCTATCTCCAATAATTTTGGATCCTTCTCTGTCCCACTTCACAATATAAAACCATGATATCACGGTTTAAAAAATACCACCCGATGGATAAGGAGATTAGGCTCCAATCTCGCACATACCTGTGAAAACAGTGACCTTTTGCTCCATATTCTCTATAATTGTTGCGTGTTCATCGGTGTTAGCTTGTGAGGTCCTTGGTTCTGAGTTATTTGGTGGTTGTAGCAGCGGATTGGTATCTTGGTTGCCATCATTCTCCTTCGTGTTCCTCCATGGTGGGCTAGATGGTTTGTTTATATTATTATTATCATTCAGTTTACGATAACCTACTCTTAGCCAATCACCATACGTACTATTTTTGCCATCCCTGAGCTTATCCTTTGTGCAAGCCTTTGCTTTGTGTCCTAGAAATCCACAATTGAAACATAGCCCCAAAAGGTATTCATACTGAAAGGCAACCCATACTAGATCCCCTTTTAAACTAATGACTGGGTGCACCTCTTCGGATTGGTTTATCCAATGGCATCTCAACCCGGACTCGGAGGAAACAAGCTTGGTTAGATGATATGGCCTTGTAGTCAACGGTAACAACCTGACCGATCCCACTACTGATATCTCTACCTGCCTCTTCATTTATAAGATCAAACGGAAGTCCCCATACTTGCACCCATATAGGAATGCGTAAGAAGTTAACAGAGAATGTTGTCATCCCGTTTTCCCATCGCCGGAGTAGTAAAAGGTGGTTAATGAAACTCCATGGGCCATTATTCATAACCCATACTAGTTGGCTTTCCAAAGAGAATTTAAACTGGATAAGCCCCTCTCCCACATTAGTCATCTTCAAATCTTAACCAAATTTCCATACACCCCTTAAAAGATTTTTTGCCGCCCGAAGGTTGGTGGCTTTTGTTGTGTTGAAACGACCAATGAGACTAAGAGAGCACTCCTCAAGAATTTTCTCACGATGGTTTGAATGGATAGTAATGGCCTCACCTTCTTCCTCTGTCAAATTAAATCGTTGTAGATGTTCAATGAAATCCAAGTCTGTGATGGACTAGGAAAAAACACCCAATTGTCAAGAACACTAGAAGGCATTAAAAAAGGAAATAAAAATAAGAAAAATGAGAGGGAAGTAACAGTGGAAAAAGAACAAGAAAACAGGAGGGAATTAACAGTGAAAAGAAAACATGAAAACTAGAAGGAATTAACAGTGGAAAAGAGCAATAAAACTAGAAGGAACTAACAATGGAAAGAGAACACGAACAACTAGTGGGAATTAACAGTGGATAGATAACAAGTAATAGTGGACAGAAAATAAGTAACAGTAGAAAACCCACACCTAACCGTATCCCATTATGGTGGGGTAGAGAAAACTACTACGTAGTAGAGGAAATCTCACCTTCAGTGAGAGGAAATGCTCCTAACAAGAGGAGAGGAATATGTAGACCTAATAAACACTTATTTAATAGAATATTCTGATATTATTTATAACAATATAAAAAACTAATCAATTTTGAAAAAATAAAACTTCAAACATTTTTTATAAATTCTTTTATAAAATAAAACTAAATTTTAAGACTATTGTAAAGAGGCATTCGTTATCAAGAGCTTGTGTTTTACTAATAGTTTAATTCGTAAAAATGTTTAAATCCAAACATATTTGGAGTTTTGGGTTCTAACAACTAAAGAAAGATAACGTGTGTCTTAACATGTGCAATACACAGGACTCTCTTAGTTGGTTGAGTTAAGTGAGTCATAATGTACATGACAAAGACAATTGTCATCTTCTTAATGGTGGTTAGAGAGCCCAAGATTCTAAATATATTTAGAGCTAAATTTTGTTTGTTTGGTTTGGACATGTTTTCCTTGGTGATTATTCAAAAACTTATAGCAAAAAATTAACAATCACTCACATAATTCACTTCACATGGGACCCACTACAATATTAAAGTATTGAGATAGTATTTAATTTTTTTTTCTTTAAGAAAATAATAATGTTATGGACATAATTGTTTTATAATATTTTTAACACTTGATGAAGTAATTTTTTTGGGGCTTAATAATAAAAGCGGGTTACTGGTGTAGATTCAATAACCCCACACCTCATGATGATAATGAAATATCACATGTATCACTTGAGTAGTAAAAGGATATGCCAAAACTTGAACCCAAAACTCATACAAGCACATGTGATGGGGTAACAAGCAGGGGCAGAGGCACATATAGTCTTTGGGGGGGGAGGGGGGGGGGCGGCGGCGGGGGGCATGGCCCCCCAAAACTTTTGAAACCCTCTTATAGTGTGGTATTGTCGATGCATCGTGGGTGCTCGACTACCCATCGCGGTGACACTCATGCACCCTTCTCTCAGTGCAAAAAAATATGGATATGGAGGTGTGTCATACATTGGGTGTGTGACTGGAATCTGAGTTGATTTTAGGGAAATTACCAAGGGTAAATGAAGTTACCATCAATCATTGTATTTTTCTAAGGTGTGATTGGTCACCTGACTTTATTTGATTTTATTACCGATCTTAGGCTAAGAAAAATGTCATTTTTCCTAATCTAATGTGGATGGGCAAAAAATCTTGATTCTTAAGTTCGGAAGTCTAGTTACGTGTGGGGAAGGTGTTAGGCACCTCACAACACCTGTCTGTGACAGTCCTTTATTTTGGTAAAATCATAATTTTTGGACATTGGTAATTGAAAACGAGCTAATGGCATCAGCTTTCGGGGATTTAAACATATTCGGCTTTGAGGCTTGGGTTGGAATGGATGTGGTATTGATCAATGTTTTCCAAGTGTGTTTGGAATCGTTGCCAAATTCCCATAGCAAAAATCGGGCAGCATTTCACCTTATTTTCGTGGTGGAAATCTGATAGTGCTTCGCCTCAGATGCGTCATAGCACCCAAAATGCTATGAGAATACAACATTTTTCTCACTAAGCTTTCGACGTGTGAATATGGCAATAGGGATGCCTAATTTTCATGGTGAAAATTTGGCAGAGTTTTGCATTTGGTGCGTTATGGCACATTGGCAAGGTTTCATGTTTGTGTATACGGTGACATGGATCGGGATGATCACATCGTGGTGACTATGCACATAGTATTACATGAATATGCACCTACAGCAATCGCCTTGAGCACATACTCATGCCACAAGGTCAAGAGCACTCCTAGCCAAAGAGGGTCACTCACGTAACCAAGAGAGTCCATCATACAAAGTGCACAATCACCTACACACACGCAGGCGCACGCGCGCACACACATACATTCATCATACACAATGCTATCACATAAAGTAGGAAAGTAAAACAGACATTACCAATGTTCGAAGGGTATGGCCCAACAAAGTACAGGAAATGTAAAACATACATTGCCATACCCAGGGAACGAGGCCCAAGCAAAGAGCAGGAAAAGGAAAGGGTATAAGGAGAGGGGGAATCCTAACACATGCTCTAGAGAAGAGGCTTAGAGAGAGGGAGAAATAGAAAACCACTCAGGAAGGGCTAGGCCCTATAATCTACTGAACATTGTCCTTTGTGGGCTCACCTTTTCTTGCTTGCATCCTTTCCCTTTTTGCTTGCACCTAGGAAGTCGCACGCTTACTCCAAGTGTCCATGCTCCATGCGTGTACATGCAAAGACAAAAGAAACAGGCTAGTAGACAAGAAAAGGAAGAAACAAGGGAAATAAGGAGAGTATACAAAGAACACACTAACAAAGAGAGCCAAACAAGGGCAAACAAGCATGTTATCAAACAAAATAGGGTGTCCTAGGAGGCAAATGTAGGTTTGGATCGAGTATCCATAGTTCCATTGGATTGGAGTATGGATTACATAAGCAAGTAAAGACTTATGCATGAACATTTAGGCAAGCGTGCAAAAAGAAAGCATAGAAGCAAAGGAAGCCAAACGGATGGCACAACGAAAGCATGGCAAGCAACATTGCACGGGGCAAAGAAAATGTATGCATTGAGCAAACCGACATCATGGGTATACATCTCACAAGTGGTTACATTCAAACAAGCCCTAGGAGGGATGAATGTAACCACACAAGTAAGTGGCCCCAAAGACCGACAAGCATAAGCCCACAGAGGGCACTAAGCATAACAAATCCTAGATCTAGACTAGCAAACATGGAAATAAAGCATAGAATTAAGAAAGAAAACAAAGACATGCATAAAGGAAATGATCCAAACCCTTTAATATAGGCTAAGGTGTATGGATGTAGGCCTAGACCACAAGATCTAAATCTACACCCTACCAAAAGGGCCAAAACACATGAAAAAGGAGATATCAAGAGATAGAAAGGCTTTAGAAGCACATGGCATTGTTGGAAAATATGGTTTTGTATCTCATACAAAACACACAGTGGAAGCAACAACCACGGATCTACTTCAATCATGAAAGATAACATGTAACCATGAATTCTAGAATAAAGAATAGAAAGCGTACCTTGATGCAGTGAATTTCAAAACATGACTTGAGAATACCTTCAATCTTCATCTCAAATCCACATGGTGCCCAAGATGTGTGGTCTCTCAATCAGTCTTTTGTACATAGACTCTCAAAGAAAAATCCTTCTTCTTCTCCTTGTGGAGAAAAACTGATTTTTTTTTTTCTTTTTCATCTTACGTACATTTTTCTACCTTAGTTGTTTCTTTATTTAATAACTCTTATTAAATAATGACTGATTATCTAATTGGGTTAGCCTTTTGGGCCTACCCAATTGGGCTTTAGTTTGTGGCTTGAGATGAGACCAAAGAGAACAAATAAGACTCTAGCTCCAATGGGCCTTGGACTTTTCTGTCAATTCTAAACAAGTCCAAAGTTACCATTAATTATATTCAATACCACTATAAGAATATAATTGCACTCTAGGCCTTATTAATAAATTATATCCTAAGACTTTATTATATATACAATCCCTTCATTAAAATATTCGTAGTAATACAAAGTCATAAATATAGGCTGGCACTTTGAAGATTACTACATCTTAATCCTTGAGTACCTGGTTTAATCTTTTTATGTTATTCATCATATATTTATGAAATCCAATTCCGTAAATATATACTTTAGGAACTCCTTACTAAAGTGGTTAGGCCCAACACTCTGAATAACTAAACTCATTAAACTTAGTTCAAGGGAATATTTTATATCTTCGTTAAGAGATTATGAATTTCATCTTGAGAATATATGTTCCATCAACACTAAATGTGGCTGCCCAACATACTAAGGTTTTGACCGTAACTTATAGATCTCACTCCTGATATATCAAAGCAACCTACATCTCATGATCAGGTTCATTATTCTTTCAGGATTTAGAGTTGATGTAAATAGAAGTCGTGAGATTTATTATTCATTTGACAGTCGTTAGGAGAATAATAAATCTCACAGCGGTCTAGTTCAATATGTCTTAACTCTTAAAACATATCAACTAGAAGTCTCCACTTCCATGATCAAGACAAATCATCTTAGTTGATATGTTATAGTCTTCGTAAATGAAATGCCCAATTTTATCATCGTCTACGAATTAAAATTCTGAGTTTACAAAGAACTTGTGATTTATATCTTTCTATGACTTTTCACATAAATCACATACTATGCATCTCATGGACTAAGATAATATCCTATTAGTTCATTTATAGATGGTCTCTAATAAATAAACAATCTAATTATTTATGTCATGCAAACCAATTGAATTTTAGAGCATAAACCTTAACAATCTCCCACTTGTTCTCAAAGACAATTTATCATATATCCGACACTTATCTCCCTTTAGAGTAACTCACAATTACTCTAAGGCAAGGTTTGGAAACAAGTTTCAGCCAGATTTATTGCATAAACTACCTTTTCTACTACTACTCTTTACGTACTCATATCTCTCTAATGAGATGATATTTACGCTTAATGTGTATTTTCATCACCTAGGATGAACACATATCTTGAAGTCCAACTTCATGAATCATAATCAAACTACAAGTCAATATTTGTACAACCAGTAACCATAAAATCCTCACTTTGGTGGACAAGCATATAATCCCTCATTCTCCTAAGATATTTGAGTATATGCTTTACTCCCACTAAATTAAGTGATCTTTGATTCAATTGATATTTGCTTACTATGCCCACCGCAAAATAGATATTTAGCTTAGTATATAGCATAGCATAAAGACTTCTTATAAATTTAATATAAGGAACCGTCTTAGTGTGCACTTCCTTTTATATATCTTAGGACTATAGTCCTATATAAAGGAACTTCAAACTTAAAAGGAAATAATCTTTTCTTAAAGTATTCATGCTATACTTGGCTAGAATCTAATCTATTTAAGCAGTTTGAGATAGACCCAACATCCTAATTTCTGAATTTTAACAAAGTTATAATTCTTAGGATGTAGCTAGTCTTTCACTGGACTAGACAACCACAAATTCCATTGATGACAATAACTCTACATCATTCTAAATGATTAGAATGTCATCAACATACATTAAGAAATTTATTATTCTATATAACTTTAACACACATAAGGCCTTTTAATACTTGATCAAAATCAAACAATTTGATTGCTTGATCAAAGATGATATTTTATGATTTAAATGCTTGCTTTAGTCCATAAATGGACTTTAAGCAACTTGCATACTAAACACTACTAGTTCTTTGTTATGAACAAATCTAGTTACATCATTTAGATGTCTTCCTCAAGATTGCTACTAAAAGAAGCTTTCTTGATATTCATTGTCATATTTCATCACAATGAAATATAATGGATAAGAGAATCTAGATAGAGTCGAACTTGACTATTGGTGAAAAAATCTTTTCATAATCGAACCATTTCTTTCTGAATAGATCTTTTCGCCACAAGTCTTGACTTTGAAGATTTACACCTTCAAAACTATCAATCTCATTTTCTTGTAGACCTATTTGAGAACAATAGTCTTAATGCAATTAAGTGCCTTTACAAGTTTTGGACTTTAAACAGAATATAATTCTATTCACATAACCTTGATCTAGTAATCCATATTCATATCATCAATTGCCTTTACATAGGACCGAGGATCAAATTCATATCCTTGTGGAATAACTACAAAAATTTATTCCAAAAGTATGAATTTATTTGGTAATCCTCCCACTATGATATTGTACTGGTGTAATAGTTATCTACAGAATAATGTCTTGTTGTGTATCTAATACAACCAACTCATTTCCAAATGTATTTTATAGTTGTCTTACAACAAATTCTAACATTTTTCTTCTAAAACAATCTACCTTTAAAAGAGCTCTACTCCTCCTTTATGTATGCACTAACTTAAAGAAGTCATTAGAACTTCATTCCTTTACAAAAAAGAACGCTAGATTTTATTATCCTCTAAATAGAATTCATAGATTGAGAATATAATAAAATAATGGTTCTAAAAGCCCATCTTTCACCAATCTTGAATATCATTTAGATTAATAAGATCTAGACATAAGTGCCAAAACATACAATTACAAAGGATGAAAACTTTCTCTTTAAAAAATAAAACAAGTAAATTTCCATCTAGTAGACAGTCATGGACAAAGTTTAGCATTACCAAAATCAGAAACATTTTCCTTTTGGTCATGCTTATAAGTCTAATTTCCTTTTGGCAACTACTAGGGCAACTAACTTGTCCAATTGTTTGGTATTATAATTCATCTTCTTACCACCCTTACCTGTTGGTTTAGGTTAAGAATTTGAATTAAATCATATTGATCCTAGCCTTAATTTTTAGGATGTCTTCCGTTGCGTAGAACTCACTCATCAATTCAAATAATATAAGAAAAATTTATTTTCAAAACAAGCTGAATTGATCAAATGATTCTAACAAGGACTTGTGGATCATATCCATATGAGATTAATATTTAATCTCTACATCCAAGAATTCCAATTCATTTTAAAAAATATTTTCATAAAATGATATAGAATTGGAACTCCTTAAGCTTTTCTTAGCACTTAATACGATTCATACCAAACATCTCATTTAGACTTAATATAAAGTCTAAGTCTAGTACTAACTCTTGCATCTCATGCTATAGCACAATTGAGATAGAAGCCAATGAACATTTTAGTATTTCAATGGAGACTATAATCATGTCATAAGCTATCTTCCATTAAATGGATCACGTATAGGAAATTATGACAATGCTGAATCATAACATAAATATGTACTTCAACTCTTTTAAGCACCATGTCCAAAATTATTTCTTAGTTAATGTGATTCAACTTAAATAGTAGCTAGAGGACAAAATTTATGACAACTTTATTTTGAGACTATGAACATAATAACCAAGACATTATCATTTTGCATCCATAATCATATAATATGGAACCTGAAAAACATATTATACTAGGTGCAATGACAACCTAATCCTACAATTTATATTCCTCGGAAGCGAGGTCATACCAATCACTATGATCAGGCAAGAATTATTCTCATTATTAATGCTATCATGGTAACTCTTACCAAACAAAAATAATTTGCTGCTTTTCCTTTAGCCTCTAAGTAATAATGACATAGCTCCGAAGGGAGGTTAACATTACACTTAGTCTAGTGTACACCATTGCCTAGAATCAATGTGAGTCACCAAGTAACTCCACGGAAGCGTGGTCTTTCTCAATGTAAAAAACACACTTCATCTATCATTAAGAAGTTTAATCTGTAGTACCATGAATTAAGCACCCTCCGAAGGGAGCAAGGCATATACGCCAAGGCGAGGTGCCTAATCACACTACTATAAACCAACAATGAAGGCCGTGAGAATTAACCCTTGAATCTCTCTTCCACTAGAAATTTTAAAACAAATGGATTATCATGAAATGTGTTTAATTGTTTAAATTCAATGTGATGTTACTAAGTCACGTCACAATAGCGTAACGAACATTCGTGTAATCACAAAGAAGTTTAACCTTGTAATCCGTGAAGTAAATACCTTCCGCATGGAATGCAAGACTCGAAGTCAAGACAAGGTATCTATTCTCTTTACAATAAACTTAACAAAAAGGGTTATTTCAGCACTCCCACTCGTTATTTGAGTTTTTCTTAAATAATTGTGATCCCATCAAAATTTATAACCTTGCACTTGATAAAGACTCTAATCTTATTAGAATCACTAACTAAAATGGAAGTCCTAAACTATTTAGGATTCCTTAAACACTAATGAATCAAAAATTAGTTATATAGAACTCTATCCTTAATTTACTAGACAAAGTATTCTAATCTCATTAGAAACTATACAATTTTAATTAGAATTTTAATCTCATTAAAAACCTCTAATTAAAATAAATTAAGGACTTTTAATCATAAAACAATTTAGTACTAAGAGTTTTATTTAACTAACATCTTTGATCTCATTAGGTCTTTTAGTTAGAACCATGTGTAATCACATCACACATTGCCTTACACCTTACACATTTGAAAACACTTAGAAAAAATTCAAAATTCCCTTCAAATGCATTTTCGCGAGAATCTCACGACTAAGGTCTTCCCGCGAAAATGGGTTAAGTCAAAATAGTGAAAACACAAAAATTCAGACAGAAACTTTCGCTACTATCTCGCAGGTATCTCGCAACTAAGCGCTTCCCGCGAAAATGAGTTAAGCAAAAAATTGAAAACACAAAAAATTAGACAGAAACTTTCACTACTGTCTCGCGACTATTTCGCGAGTAAAGCTTAGCTATGAAAATTTTTGTGCTTCAGTGGCATTTCTCGCGAGTAGCCTCACGAGAAGCTTACTCGTGAAAAACTCGTGTTTTCAGTTTTTCAAGTAACTGTTTTTGACATTTTCATTGTTCTTCCATCAAAAACACTTTTTGATTTTATCAACGAAGATTTACCGATAAAAAATTAGGGTTTTCAATATCAAGATCAAGAACCATAATAATTCTAGAAACCCTTGAAAATAAAATCCTAATTCCATAAGGAATAAATTTACTTAAAGGATTTCAATTGGGAAACATAATACGTTAATACTATCATTAACATAATCAATAGATTATAAACAAATTTTCCAGAAAAACATATTCAAACAAATAAATATAATAATCATCATGTTTCCCAAAATAATAAGCAAACCATGGCATATGAATTCTATCACCAACATTGAAGTCAAACTAATGCATTTACTTGGCACTATTTCGATTCCAGCGCCCACTTGTTAAGCTCTTCTCTTCGAAACTTAACAACACTATACATTACCGTCTGCTCTCAATATTGACATATATTCCAGTTTTATTTAAAAAAATTTAAAAACTGATGCCAAAGAGGAGTATTAAACGGTTACACGTACGTCAACGTAAACCATTCCTCCGATCATTTTATAAACTTATCTGAATAAACCCAATTGTAATTAATGTAGACAGTGTCTTACACATATACAAACACTAAAAACGCACGGCAGAAAACATAAGTTACAACCGTGACAGCAAACAATAATTAATATATCTTATATATTAATCACAAAACTCAAGGGTTTAAAGTTTATAGAACAAAACACTATGCAGAAAAAACTACTGCAAAAACTTGAAACAACAAGCAAACGGTTTTCTTTGATTCTAAAATCCAATTACATGTTATACAAGCATGATATTGAAGACCGCTCTGATATCATTAGTTGGAAAATCTGGTTTTGTATCTCATACAAAACACACAGTAGAAGCAACAACCACGGATCTACTTCAATCATGAAAGATAACATGTAACCAAGAATTCTAGAATAAAGAACAGAAAGCATACCTTGATGCAGTGAATTTCAAAACATGACTTGAGAATACCTTCAATCTTCATCTCAATTCCACATGTTGCCCAAGATGTGTGGTCTCTCAATCAGTCTTTTATACATAGACTCTCAAAGAAAAATCCTTCTTCTTCTCCTTGTGGAGAAAAACTGATTTTTTTTTCTTTTTCATCTTACGTATGTTTTTCTACCTTAGTTGTTTCTTTATTTAATAACTCTTATTAAATAATGACTGATTATCTAATTGGGTTAGCCTTTTGGGCCTACCCAATTGGGCTTTAGTTTGTGGCTTGAGATGAGACCACAGGAAACAAATAAGACTCTAGCTCCAATGGGCCTTGGACTTTTCTGTCAACTCTAGATAAGTCCAAAGTTACCATTAATTATATTCAATACCACTATAAGAATATAATTGCACTCTAGGCCTTATTAATAAATTATATTCCAAGACTTTATTATACATACAACTCCTTCATTAAAATATTTGTATTAATACAAATTCATAAATATAGATTGCCATTTTGAAGATTACTACATCTTAATCCTTGAGTACCCGGTTTAATCTTTTTATGTTATTCATCATATATTTATGAAATCCAATTCCATAAATATATACTTTAGTAACTTCTTACTAAAGTAGTTGGGCCCAACACTCTGAATAACTAAACCCATTAAACTTATCTCAAAAGAATATTTTATATCTTCGTTAAGAGATTATGAATTCCATCTTGAGAATATATGTTCCATCAACACTAAATGCGGCTGCCCAACATACTGAGGTTTTGACCGTAACTTATAGATATCACTTCTGATATATAAAAGCAACCTACATCTCATGATCAAATTCATTATTCTCCCAAGATTTAGAGTTGATGTAAATAGAAGTCGTGAGTTTATTATTCATTTGACAGTCGTTAGGAGAATAATAAATCTCATAGCGGTCCAGTTCAATATGTCTTAACTCTTAAAACATATCAACTAGAAGTCTCCACTTCCATGATCAAGACAAATCATCTTAGTTGATATGTTATAGTCTTTGCAGATGAAATGCCCACTTTCATCACCGACTACGAACTAAAATTCTGAGTTTGCAAAGAACTTGTGATTTATATCTTTCTGTGACTTTTTACATAAATCACATACTATGTATCTCATGGACTAAGATAATGTCCTATTAGTTCATTTATAGGTGGTCTCTAGTAAATAAACAATCTAATTATTTATGTCATGCAAACCAATTGGATTTTAGGGCATAAACCCCAACAGGCATAGCAACTAACATATAGATCTAGACACATGAACAAGGCAAGGGGCACAAACAAATATACTAAAAGCTATAAAGCCCTCAAGGATAGCACATGATTAAATCATCCAAAGGTAAGTGTGAAGCTATAAGCAGGAACATCACACAAGTTGCAAAGCAAACATCCCAAAAGAAGAGAAGAAAAAAGTGTGGATTTGAAGGTGATTGAAAGTCCTTGGAAGTTGTTTGAATGACTTCGAACAACTTCCAAAGGGTTCGGGAGCCTCTTTGTAATTTTTGAAAAGGTAGAGGGCTTTATTGCAATTTTGGAAAGATTTGGGGCCAAAATGTAGTTTTGGGAATTTTTAGGCCAAAGTGCAATTTTGAGGAAAACCGGGGTCAAACACATGATTTTTGAAAATTTTGGAATAAAACCTGATTTTGGGAAATTTTGGGATTTAAATGTAAATATGGCAAAATAGGTATTAAGATATGAATATGAGAAAAAGGATTAAAATAAAATATGAGTATGTACACATAGAAAAATAAGATGGCATTTCATTAAATAAAAGAAAACATGCATGGGCTCTTTTATTGAAAAGATGGGCTGAAAGGGTGTCAAAATATGAGATGGGCTTGAATCCAAGGTGCAAAACTTGAGCTTAATTGTTGTGTAACAAACCAAACCTAACTCTTATTGAGCCCATGGTTTGCTGGATTGGTTTGTGAGATGGTCCTAAGGCCACTCATGGATTGGGCCCAAGGCCCATATTAAAACAGTCCAAGATTCGGGCCAAAATGGCCCATTACCATCAATTTTAGAAATATTGGGCCAAAAAACACTGTTTCGGAAATAAACAGCAATGTACCACTTTTTCAAGTACTCTAGTTTGGTGAACTCGAGTACCATGTTTTATGCTTCCACCGTGGCACTCTAACATGGCAAAAAAATTTAAAAATTTCACTTAGTACTCGAGCTTCGGGAGCTTGAGTATTGTTCTGCCCAATTAACACCGAATATAACCCCAAAGGCTTACCCATACACACTTAAACCAAGATCTGTTCCCTTACCAACTCAGATTACTCCCTCTCAATCTCGCTATCTCCCTCTCAAATCTTCCACTCAATCTCGCTATCTCCCTCTCAAATCTCGCTCTCCCTTTCGCTCTCTGTCTCCCTCTTAGTCTCGCTCTCCGTCTCCGTCTCCCTCTCAGTCTCGCTCTCCCTCTCGCTCTCCGTCTCCCTCTCAGTCTCGTTCTCGATCTCGCTCTCCGTCTCCCTCTCAGTCTCAGTCTCGGTCTGACTCTCCGTCTCACAAGGTATGTCTCCTTATCTCAATATTTGTTTGAGCATTTGGTCTTTGTGGGTCTTTGTGTGTATTTTGTGTGGTGTGTGCGAGTGTTCCTGCATGCTAGAATCATGAAATTGGAGCTTGTTGGGATAGTGGTGGTTTTTCCAATCAATTTTTCTGGAATGCACAAAGAGGATGCAATTTGTTTAGCTCTTTGTAAAGGAACCCTTGACAAGTTTATGGACCAAGTGTATATAGACCCTGTATTTCCTAAGCACCATTCAACAACAAGTGTGCAGATTCTTTTGTAATGATTTCTTTTAATAGCCTGCCAACATGATTGATCTGAATAATTATTTTGTCATTCACATTACACTTTTGCCATTGAGGTAATCAGTAGAGGATTTGTTATGTGTCTAATTTATTTTAATTATTATAGGATAAGTAGTGACAGAGATATGTTTAATTTACTCAAATAAATTAGTTTAGATTAAGATTAGTTTTATTGATAGACAACTGTAAGTTAATATTTATGTTTATCTATTTGGAAGTTTGTCTTGTATAATTCATATACTGAGAATGAATAGATAATAATCATGAATTTTTAAGTTACAAATTCTTAGCTAGTTTAATGTGGTGGTCTAGACTTCCACAAAGTAGTCTCTTTATCAAATTTGGAGGTCTTAGTTCTTCTTGAAGCAACCAATGGAATTTGTGTCAATAACAGGGCTTCTCTCAATGTGATATGATTTCCTTTGTACATTAAAACTTAACGTTTTATGCTTGGATAGTATCATGGTAATATGTTTTCATGAATACATTTTTGCTTTGTTACATGAAACTTTTTGAATTTCCACCTTTTGTGTTGCAATGATGTCAATGTTGTTTGATTTGCCACACATGGATAAAGATAATGAAGCTTATACTCTGATATGGATGTCCTTTTAGGGGCGCATATTGAATTTATTTTGTCTGCTATTCTACGGTTCTATATCTCGTGGCCATGTGCTTGGCTCAGTTAACTAATGTATATGTAAGAGAGAGAGAGAGAGAGAGAGAGAGAGAGAGAGAGAGAGAGAGAGAGAGAGAGAGAGAGAGAGAGAGAGAAACTCACGATAAGCCTTTTCTTTGAAAGCTTTGCTTCAGACCAGGAGCATCCAGAGATTCTTGAGGAAGTTTCCCTTCTGGATCAGGCTCTCTATTAAGAAAAAAGTAATTATCAAAATCATAGGCAGTGAGCCTTCAATTAGGTATTTTCGAATTAATGCTGCACAAAAGAAGAATTTGAGGTTCTCCAAACTAAAAAGTAAACATTAAGTGGCAAACAACTCAAACACTCATTAAAAAAGACAAAGCTTGAGTTTAATATTTTGGAAGAATCTGAGGACACCAAGTAACCCAACATTCAGTTTTCTGCCATGTCATAAATTAGGATAATAAGATAGCCTCTTACATTGAATCTAGTCTGCCTAAGGGAACTGGAATTGTTGGACCTCCACACAATGAAACTGCTTCAGCTCCCGCCACAGCAATCATGTCTGCCCATGATACTAATAATGGAAAAAAAATTTCAAAACATGATGGTAGCACCAAAATATTCCCATTAAATTCAAACCCTTGAATAGTGGCATCCACTTCAGTCTTCGCTTTCTCTAAAATCTAAAGAACAATGCACGTACACTGGGTGTCAGCTGGTCAGAGACTGTATGAAAGTTAATCATTTTGACTTTCATGTTCACATTCAAGAAATACAGAACAATAAACTTTCTATTGAAAATCATAACAAGGAGTTGCATAGATACATACAAGTCTACAATATAGGTCTGCCTATAAGTAAAAAGTTGTGTAGGAGAGCATGCCTTCATAGGTTTTTTAAGACCTGCATTTTCTGGTCTCTCAAGTTCATAAACGATGGAACCATTCGTACCACCTGCAGTAATAATAATGATGCATAGTAAATGAAGAGAAGAGTAAGAAAAATAAGAGTTGCAATTTGGTGAAAAAATAGGCTTAAAAAATTTCAGAATAAAATGTATGATTGTCTTTTATGTTGGAATCAGTTGGCAATAAAGTAGAATTTAACTGAACTACTCATAGCTTTACCCTAGTTACTTGACTATACTAATGTCTGGAACCTCTATCTTGCCAATCCAATAAAAATTAAACTATCACTAGCGTTTGCATCTTGTTCCTGTTATGAAAATGAACTGTCAAGGTGAAAGAGATGAATGAAGAATATAAGAAGCTAAGTCTCTACTATGGATAGCTCCTAATATCTGGAGACATTTTGTGAACTATAAAGCCTCAAATTATCTTTCCCATCTTTAGAACATTAGAACTTCAATACTTTTCCAAGACATTCACCAGTTTAACCAAAGAATGTTCTCTAGTCTGCTGTCTTACATCAGTTATAGTACAATAGTGGTTCAAAAATGATTAATCTAGCTACCACTGGTAAGCACAAATCTGGCAACGAATTACAAACCAAACCGATAAACTATTGTAAGAAAACACATCAAATAGGTAAACCAATTGACTTTGATAAAAGACAGAATATAGCATAATGTATCCTACTAGTAAGCATCATCCACAATATTATCACTCTATAAAGCATCCCAATAACATTTCATCCGGACTATACCTGAATTTTCATCCATATCAAAAGTTCCTGCATCGTGAAAAACCAAACGAAGCACGCCAGCCGCCTTTGCCTTTGACAATACCTTCCTCACCTCTTCCTTTATGAGCAGGCAGTTCTCACTTGTAGTTGTAGCCAGCCTTCAATGGTCATAGAGAAGTATAAAGTAAAACAGAAATGAGAACAGCATCTAGTCAGAGGATAAATAAGCACACAATTATATAACATCTGGGTATGTAGTTTAACTATATTCTCCACTGTTCCAAAAGTTTATGGTACCTAATAACACCTAATTTAAAAATAAAACCTATCAAATTGAATTCATATTATACGCTACAGTTTTATAAATGAGCAATGTTTATTTTACACTCTCACTTACACACATAGTACACACACTCACCACTTTTGCACATAAATCATGAAACACAATTTTTCTTTGGAGCAAGTTGTGGATGCATAAGAAATCTCAAAATTTTGACTCTTACCATAGAACGATAACGAGAAAGAATATCCAATTCCCATTCTCTCTTTGCTCGTGTTATTGCTATTTGTCTGGGTAGGAATCGTTCCAAAAGTGAATTCCAGTCACTACAAAATATTACTTCAACAATTAGATGTGGATAATGATTAGTAAAATTGAACTCCCCTATGCTTTTAATTAATATAGAAAATGAAAGCAAGTAAAACACCATAAAAATATAAATGAAAAATAATGGGATATAATGACATAACACAAAGTGACAGAAACACTCACGTGCATGATTCAGGGGTATCAACAAATCCAATCTCAACCAAGATCTGCAATGCAGACAGCTGCGCAGCATCATCCCTTCCAACAGGATAATTGCCCAATATATAATCATGTTGCAACTGTAACAATACTAATATGTATCAAGACAACTAAAATAGCTATTATGTCAGACATACATCTATCATTTATGAAAGTAAGGCAGTATTTTCATAATGTTAATGAAGCGGTAAAATGAACATCAGTTATAGATAAGACATTTCTTACTTGAACATAGGACAACTGCACAAACATTGGATCTGTCACAGCTTCATCTGACTCTCGGAATAGCTTTTTTTTAAATGTTAATTTGCAGTGCAAAATTTCTCCTTTACTTCGATCCTTTGCAGCCTTGAACTTCGCCAACAGATCCCCAATATATTTGTTGTCATCTAACCCAATATACTCCTCTAAATGACAACAAAGTCCAGAATAGCTGACTATTTCTGTGAATCTGACATAAGGAAAGAATCAAAAAGTAGATAGAGTAGATACCATTTCCAGGATCAGGTGATTTAGAGCCCGCAACAACTTTACGGCATTCAAACAGACTAAAGCTAGAGTATGTTGACAATTTAATCATCCCTGTTTTCTTCACCTCACTGGTTCCTTGACTGGTCTCACCTTGCCTGAAAAAAACACAAGCAAATACTAATATGAAAATCATTTAACTATAAAGAGATGTATATGTAATCGGTATTGAATCGAAGTATAGTACCATGTCCAGTCCCACAATCAGGAGGATGTGTCTGTGTCCGTTGCGGCCTTCGTGGCCAATCTGGAATGTGTGAAGCCTCTGGTGGGGGGGCGGGTATCTGTGTCTGGCTGAACTCGAAATGCACAAACTCAGGGGGGACAGCACCAGGGGTGGGCATGAATCTCATCTCATCTATACCATGTACATCTGCGGGGGATACTGGTAGTCAGTGGGGGAAACATACGGGTGGTGGGCAACGGAGATGTAGTAGGAGATGTGGGTGGGCAGGTATCATCGCACCTCATGGATGGGGACCGAGATGTGTCCCCATAGGCAAACAGATGGGATGGACCCGCATCATCGCGTGCCATGGAGCCCATGTCATAACCAGTGTCCAAACACATCTCATCTGCTGTCTGACTTGCTTCCTCCATGGTGTGGTCATGCACGGGTGTGTGGCGCCGACTAGATGTGGGCATGGGTGTGTGACGCCGACTAGATGTGGGACGCCGACTAGATGTGGGCATGGGTGTGGGATGCTGACGCTGAGTAGATGTGGGACGCTGACTAGATTGACGGCCTCCACGCCCTTGACGTCCACTTGCTTGTCGACCACGCCTACAGCCGGTTCACTTGTGTTTCCCGCATCGCGTGCATCGTCCAAGGTCAATCGACCAATCTCTTCAACAGATTCCAAGGCCTTAATACAGTCGGTGTAGATCTCAGACCCTGGTTCGCACTTTGCCATAATCCTTAACTGTGATTCAACTTGTCACAAATATACAAGAGTAGTGTTAGTAGCTTGAGCTAAACTATGCGAAACAAGGTACATTTATAACTGCCCTAGTCTTTGTAAACTTACCAAAGTGTCCCAGTACAAGGTCTCTTTTATAATATAGCGAACAGTACGAGGACGAAACCATACCATATACTCGTCATTGTAGCTCATCTCTCCATGAAAGGGCGGTGCATTGGCAATTGTGGCGTGCGCAGCCCATTTAACAATATGCGTGTGATGTTCTTGGGCCCAATTTTTTTGTTGCTTGCCCTGGAGAGTTATCTGAAGTATCGACATCGGGTGGTATGCCTTGCTTCATCCCAAACTGTTGGAGAACACGTTCAGGGTGATGGTCTTCAACCACCCATATATGTATGAGTGGCACGATAGACCTCCATATGTGTTGGCCTGCCTTACAATATGCGGGAAGGGAGCGCAAATATTTTCTGTATGGCTCCCACACAATCTACAATGATCTAACCGATGCAAACAACCATATTAACAATATAATTATCAAAAATGTGTAATTATCAATATAATTATAAAAAATTATCAAGAATGTGAACAATACATGTAACTTTGCTCTGAAAAAAAAAATGTTTATTCATGTATATGCAAATTGTAAGTAAAACAACTACATGCCAAAGCGGTTCCCACTTGTAAGGCACGATACCTGATTTGGCCGTAGCGAAGCAAGCGACACACGATAGGTGCGTAGGACGTGCATTTCATGTTCAGTTGTTATCTTGGCCCCTTTCCATCTAGCAAACAACAGAGACATAAAAGCCATATTAGGTACTTACATAATTCCCATGCGAAAAAACATAATGCGGAAAAGTAAAGCAGTAACTATCTAAGATTCTACATACCTGATAGCAAGTGGACCTGGGGGCAATGCCTGGTGTGGATGCCTCATCACAGGACATATGTGTGGAAACCTCGCCCACGCCCACAACTGCACCAATAGCAGTGCACCGCCAATCTGCTTGGTTGTCTTCTTTGATGCATTACATAGGTGTCTATATAGGCAACTTAGTGCTGCACTACCCCAACTATACTTCTTTCCGTTGCTGTTTGGATTGAAAAAATTGCAGATATATAAGTGAGACCCGTTCGCCAGATTTATCCATAAACAGCGTACCACCCAACTTCCCCAGAATGTAAAACCGAGCATATTGCTGCACAAGTTGCTTGGTAGCGTCAACTGGGAGAGGGTTGCTAAACCGATCCTCAAGCCATTTGGCTTTTACCCTCGGCCCTTCTATCACTGCAGTGTTCTTGCGACGATCACCAACGGCTCTTCCCGGCGGCCTATGCCCTAGCATTTCCCAGCAGAAGTGGGCCCAATCATCGTTTTTAGTATCTCCCACCACCGGCAAGCCATCTACAGGTACCCCCATTATAACCTCCATGTCTTGTAGCGTGATGGTTATCTCACCGTGGGGCAACTAGAATGAGTGCGTCTCCGGCTGCCATCTCTCCACCAACGCCGTGATCAATGCATGGTCGAGGTCCATATGTGGGACTCGAAGCAGCCCATCTAACCCTGCATCTATGATATAAGCTGTAATCCGTGAATCTAAAACTGCACCATCTTCAAGCAGACCTTTATCTCGTTGACGACAAGTCAGTACACCTGGCACTGCCTGCAAACAAAGCAACTTAGTATTAATTACGCTTCTTAAATGCCAAAACTCTTTCTACTATATATATTGACTACGATTTTGGACAAGTGCATACCTCGCCTTCCAAAGGAGCATCCCATAGCAAACTTGAATGATGCATAGGCTGCCTGCTCAAGACAGTCTGTATAGAGGGTCCTGCTTCATGTGGGTCCATATCTGGCATTTGGTGACAACAACAATCAGAGGAAAATTCACTTCAAATACATAAACTTTCTTCTTCTTCTTATTTATTTATTTTTAATTATAAACATATTTTATTGAAAATGGCAATAATATATATCTAATGCAGCATTCACTGATTTCATAAAAAAAATAAAAATAAATGAATTAAACAATGTTAAGTAGATTATAGCATATTCAGCTAATAGAAATAGAATACATCAGCATACACAATAAAACATTTTCAACCCTAAATAAATAAATGAGAAGGCTGCAACATTCAGATGGAAGAAATTTCTAAAATGAAAGTCTCTCTACATTATTAAAATCAACCCTCACTTTAATACTCTAAGCATCCTACTCATTATGACCTCAATGAGAACGCTAACTGTGTCCTACAATGACTGATTGCTCTAATAACACAGGAAAATGTTCATTAAAAAAAAAAAACAAAAAACAAAAACAAAATGTACCAGGGAAAACTCGATTTCGCCAAACTCGAGTACTCAAAAAGTGAGTCATCCCTACATATTTCCGAAATAGTAATAAATTGCAACATAGTTTGAAAAAAAATGCTATATAGCTATTTTCACCATTTATTACTTTATTCTTTATGGCCCAACAAAAGTCACAACTCAATTTGTGTTATTCATTGTATCATTGATGGTTCATGCCTAGCTATGACTGAGACCTACCTGCCTATCCATGTATGCCACTAGTGTCTTCTGTCATCTCTCTCTCTCTCTCTCTCTCTCTCTCTCTCTCTCTCTCTCTCTCTCTCTCTCTCTCTCTCTCTCTCGTACATATACATTAGTTAACTGAGCCAAGCACATGGCCACGAGATATAGAACCGTAGAATAGTAGACAAAATAAATTCAATATGCACCCCTAAAAGGACATCCATATCAAAGTATAAGCTTCATTATCTTTATCCATGAGTGGCAAATCAAACAACATTGACATCATTGCAACACAAAAGGTGGAAATTCAAAAAGTTTCATGTAACAAAGCAAAAATGTATTCATGAAAACATATTACCATGATACTATCCAAGCATAAAACGTTAAGTTTTAATGTACAAAGGAAATCATATCACATTGAGAGAAGCCCTGTTATTGACACAAATTCCATTGGTTGCTTCAAGAAAAACTAAGACCTCCAAATTTGATAAAGAGACTACTTTGTGGAAGTCTGGACCACCACATTAAACTAGCTAAGAATTTGTAACTTAAAAATTCATGATTATTATCTATTCATTCTCAATATATGAATTATACAAGACAAACTTCCAAATAGATAAACATAAATATCAACTTACGGTTGTCTATCAATAAGACTAATCTTAATCCAAACTAATTTATTTGAGTAAATTAAACATATCTCTGTCACTACTTATCCTATAATAATTAAAATAAATTAGACACATAACAGATCCTCTGCTAATTACCTCAATGGCAAAAGTGTAATGTGAATGCCAAAATAATTATTCAGATCAATCATGTTGGCAGGCTATTAAAAGAAATCATTACAAAAGAATCTGCACACTTGTTGTTGAATGGTGCTTAGGAAATACAGGGTCTATATACACTTGGTCCATAAACTTGTCAAGGGTTCCTTTACAAAGAGCTAAACAAATTGCATCCTCTTTGTGCATTCCAGAAAAATTGATTGGAAAAACCACCACTATCCCAACAAGCTCCAATTTCATGATTCCAACATGCAGGAACACTTGCACACACCACACAAAATACACACAAAGAACCACAAAGACCCACAAAGACCCACAAATACCAAATGCTCAAACAAATATTGAGATAAGGAGACATACCTTGTGAGACAGAGAGTCAGACCGAGACCGAGACTGAGAGGGAGACAGAGAGCGAGACCGAGACCGAGACTGAGAGGGAGACAGAGAGCGAGACTGAGAGGGAGACGGAGAGCTAGAGGGAGAGTGAGACTGAGACGAAGACGGAGACAGAGACGGAGAGGGAGAGGGAGAGCAAGACTGAGAGGGAGACAGAGAGCGAGAGGGAGAGGAAGATTTGAGAGGGAGATAGTGAGATTGAGAGGAAGATTTGAGAGGGAGATAGCGAGATTGAGAGGGAGTAAGCTGAGTTGGTAAGGTAACAAATCTTGGTTTAAGTGTGTGTGGGTAAGCCTTTGGGGCTATATTCGGTGTTAATTGGGCAGAATAGTACTCGAGCTCCCGAAGCTCGAGTACTAAGTGAAATTTTTAAATTTTTTTGCCATGTCAGAGTGCCACGGTGGAAGCATAAAACATGGTACTCGAGTTCACCAAACTCGAGTACTTGAAAAAGTGGTACATTGCTGTTTATTTCTGAAACAGTGTTTTTTGGCCCAATATTTCTAAAATTGATGGTAATGAGCCATTTTGGCCCAGCTTAGTATTACTTGTTGTTTAGTCTGATTTAACTTCTTCTTCTTTCTTTTCAGCTTCACTCACTTTTGATCTTACTTCTTCTTCCTTTAGTCTTGATTTCTGACAATTCCTACCATAACCTTCTTTTATACGAAACCATGCAAGACCCTTTGATAATGACCTAAAAGTTAATCAACCATTATGTTATAAACTCAAACGGTTGACAAATACTTAAGCAAAGATAACTGACTTATCTATNAGGTCAAACGAAAGGGCAGAAGTTATTTTTGCCAAAATCCCGAGGAAGAACCCCGTCCGTTGGATCAATAGCCCACCGTTGGATGCAATGGACAGGGCGCCCCCTGGCGTAATTAATGCAGCGCTTCGAGAATCAGGAAAACAATGGCATTAATGATGGAACGCGCGCATCTATGCCTACACGCGTGCCAGGCTGAACTTTTGTCCGTTTCCAAGCTTTTACCCCGTAACAAGTCAAAATCCCATTTTTTCCCTTCGGAGGCGAGGGAAAAACTAAGATTTTGAGGGGCTGTTGTGGGGGGAAAAAGCCCAAAACTACCTAACGGGCCCGGAACCGCCTGTTAAGGACTATTGCATTTCCGAGGATTAATAGGTGGTTGGGGCAGCCCATCTAAAGCAGGAAGCCCAGAAGCAGAAGGGGAGTGTCGTCCGAAGAGGTCACCATTGGTCCGAGGATGTCTTGATCCTCGGCTATGATGAACCTTGATCAAACGAACGTGTGGAGGGTCCGACTAATCTTCCCAACAGTCCCAACGGCAATGATAGATCCTGGGTAGATCCGGAAATGATCAGAACTAAAAAATATCTAAAGGAAAAGCTAGTACCTCCGCATTTAATGCGCTGCAACAGCTTATCTGGCCGCATTTATGTGGAGAAGACACTTGAACAATGCAACCTCAGCTACCGCCACTCATAAAGAACTAAAGTAGACACACGACATGACATGCACTCGAGTGGATGCGTGGATGAAGAACAAGTGGACGATGGAGATGATAGGAAGGGATGCTATATAAAGAAGAAGGGTCCCTGATAATAAGGGATCGGAAAAAAGAAAGAGAAAGAGAGAGAAAAGCTTTACTGGAGCTCTGAACGTTGTAATCGTTGTTCACTCAATAAAACACCTCTTCAGACATTCATTCATGGAGTTATCTGAGCTTTAGTTCATGTTATTATCACTGCACGTAACCTAACCAACTGTTTTGTGCTTCATAACCAGTCCAGCTCTTTCGCCCACTCTCTACAAATTCATTGTTCTGGGTTCGTTAGACCTTTAACCCATATCCTTTGGGCTTGGGCAACAAAAACAGACCCTACAAATTTAATTAATTATAATAATATTATAATCACATGTGATTGACATTTTAAAAATTATTTCAGTCATCAATTTATATTATACTCTTCTTTTTTTTCTTTTTTCTTTTTTGATAATCGTATAACATTATACTCTAGATTGTGTATAACACATGTCAACAGGGTATTCTACACTTTTGAGTTGATGGATTGGGTTTGGGGTAGGAAGTGGGTTGGGGTTTTTTGTAGCTTTGGGTTGGGGTTTTTTGTAGCTTTGAGTTGTGCGGATTTGGTTGTTGGAGGAGAAGGGAGAGGGTTTGGTACAGCAATCTCATACAGTGAATATGCTACTGGGCTACAAATATGGCTTAAATATATGTACAGTTCTGTTGCACAATCCTCTGCTTCTCTCTTTTCCTTTTCCGAAGCCATCATCGACATCGTGATGAAGAACCAGAGTTTTGATTCTAATTTGCAATTGCGGATTTGTGAGCGCTACAATCCCACTCAAAAAATACTTCTTATTTTATACTACCTGCTTGCCGACCTAGCACGAATATGGGCTAAATTTTTAGCTTTCAAGTCCCAACAAAATAGGCCCTTTTAATTCTTACTCGTTTCACTAAAAACTAGGCCCACGGGGATGATAAGAGCTTTAGCCCAATCTAAGTTCCTGTATCTTGGAATGACCCAATCGTATACAATTGTCTTCAACGAAGATGAGCCTAAAATGAAAAACCTTGAACAAAATCTTCTTTTCTTAATATAAAAGCCTAGACTTGATTGATTGATTTATATATATATATATAAGAATAGATTAAAGGGAAATTAATGAGGTTCCCAAACTGATGCAACCTAAGTTGTACAAGAACAGCAGGCAAAATAATAAAGAAAACCTATCTAACGAACTTTTATTAAAAAACACATAATAATTCTCCTCCATATAAAAAGTATATATAGGAATAGAATTTATCCTACTCCTTTAAGGAAAAGAAATAATAAACCTACTTCTACTTGAGAAAGAGAAAACAATTTAATTATTGAAAAAAAAAATTAAAATCCTAATTCAACTAGGAAAATAATTTTAATTGAACTTGAAAAAGCAAATAAATCCTAATTCCACACGGAAAAAGAAAACAACATAAAATATTAAAATATTTTCTTCTCCCTTAACCAATTTGCATCATTATCTCCAATTTCTAGGACTAGGACTCACAAAAAAAAAGAGTAGATGGAGATAGACTCATCTCAATTACAATAGGCTCATTCCAATTACAATAGGCAGTCTATCACAAAAGAGAAATCATATGTAAACCAACGGAGCTTCAAATTGGGCTATTGACAAATTAGTTCCATCAGGTTGGCGGTTTCCAGTCAAGTGTTGAATAGCCCTAATCAGGTAATGAATGGCTAGAATCTAACCTTCATATATGTACTAGCAAGATTGTTACCGGTTCTCCCCAAAAAAATTTTAAATTAATAATATTAAATTAAAAACTAAAATAAATAATAAAGAAAGAAAGGAAATGTCTTCTTAAAAAAAAAAAAAAAAAAGTGAGAGAAAGAAAAGGAAAGTTCTCCCCAAAAAAATTTTAAATTAATAATATTAAATTAAAAACTAAAATAAATAATAAAGAAAGAAAGGAAATGTCTTCTTAAAAAAAAAAAAAAAAAAGTGAGAGAAAGAAATGGAAGATGTCACGAAAGTCTCTCATAAAATCTAGCACTAAACAAGGTCATTATAGTCAAATCATCTGAAACAAGTTGACTCCTACATAAAATCTGGCACCCCAATACAAGGTGAGAACTAAAGAGGTACAGCAGCAAGTTATAGTGGCGCGTGTAAAATGGGAAGTATCGGTAACAGTATGTTTTCTTATTCAGTCCTTAAAGCTCCTCTTGAAAACAAGAAGATATTTATGAACTCTGCATGCTATTCCTTTGTGTCCATTTCCAAGAGTAGCTCAAGCTTGAGAAAGATTAATTGCCAACTACCCGAGACTCTGAGTGGGATTCAGCAGCACAACCTCACAAGCAAAAAAGCCTCCAATTCAAAGACCAACAAAATGGAAGAGTACAACATTGCTATGAAGGGGATGATGAGGAACCCTTATGAGTATCACCATGATCTTGGTCAGCTCTCTTTTCTTCTTCTTGATAATAATTCACATTTCATTGTCGTGTAGGATTTTGGTCCACCTATATGTGTGGCTGTATAGTTATCTTATCTTCTTTCAAGTTTCAAGATATGAGATCCAGTTAACTTAACTAGTAAAATCTCTTATCATCAAATAAAGAATTTGAATTTGAAACTAGTTAGTAGAACGGATGTTATAAGTTTCAAATCATATTGTGTATATATAAAAGAAAAGGCTTTGATATTGGTAAGTTTGTTATCAGGAAATGAAAAAAATTAACGGTGGTAGTGGCATGGTGGGTTCAATTTATGGAATAGACAGACTGGTTTATGAATTTTGTTATATTGGCATACAGTAGCTATGTGTCTTCTATTAATTGTTTGGTTTTACAGCTATTAGCAAATGTTTCATTCAGGTCTTTAATAACTCAATTCGAATTGGCATTATGAGAGTCTTTTCTTTTTCCCCTTTTGCGATTTGGCCTTTATAGTTGAGCTTTAAGATAATGATACCTTTTAGGGAAGTAAATAAAAGTAATGGTGTTAATTTTCTCTTTTACTCTAGCTTCTTCTCCTCCCCCACCCTACAAAAGATAAAGGTGCTAGAAGAGCAACTTTTTTAAGTATTTGTCATGCCAGTTTGACAGGACAATATAGTTTTCTTGACCAACAAAAACAGTTTGAAAAGGTACCAATGAAAAAGTTCTGCATTGCACTATTATCATTATTTTTTTCTTCACCAAAAAAAAAAAAAAAAAAGATTCTTTTTTCCTTTTCTTTTCAGCAAAGGAATTTGACTGTTTGAACAACTTATGATGCAATCATATGCATTCATACATAGCATAATCATATATG
Source organism: Quercus suber (assembly GCF_002906115.3). Lineage (NCBI taxonomy): Eukaryota > Viridiplantae > Streptophyta > Magnoliopsida > Fagales > Fagaceae > Quercus > Quercus suber. The sequence goes on from NW_027070152.1 coordinate 259,466, forward strand.
CAGCAGCTAACATAGCCATTTTGCTGGACGTTATTGATAATATAGGTTCTGAGATCTGTTTATTTGAGTAAAAGTAGCTAATTAAAGCAATATCTCTGTCAGAATAACAGTGACAATGATTTGAGGAAAGAGAGAAAGAGAGAGGTTTGATTTATGGTATCTGGGTTTTGCCTTTGATATAAATGACCATGTGGATAACTCATTTGAATGAACATCTCAGACAGAGAAAAAAAGAGTTCCGTGTTTTTTATTCAGGTTTCCTCACTGATCAATGTGCAGGCATGAACTATACCCTGATAACTGAAAATCTGATAGTGGGCTCCCAGCCACAGAAACCTGAAGATATAGATCACCTAAAAAAGGAAGAGAATGTGGCATATATTTTGAACTTGCAGCAGGACATGGATGTTGAATATTGGGGAATTGACCTGCAGTCAATAATAAAAAGATGTAAAGAACTTGGAATCCGTCACATGAGGAGGCCTGTAAGTAAAATTTTGTTGTAGCACTACTTTTTAAATGATAATAGATACAAGTGATTTGGCATAAACTGAAGTCCTATACTGCTGAATTAAAATGATTTTCTATTATTTGTGGACCAACTAAGATGTGTTTTCTAGGCAATTGATCTAGAATCAAAACTTTGGAGAAAGATTATGCTCAAAACTCAAAATTCTTTGGGATGAATGATTTGTTAAGTTTTTTCTTTAGTATTGGTGGAAACCCATAGATAAATTGATTAATCAATCACATTGAGATCTGAGAGATCTATGGTGTTTTGAGTAATTGAGTTACTATATATGAATTGTAGGCAAAAGACTTTGATCCAGATTCATTGAGAAGCGGATTACCTAAAGCTGTTTCATCACTGGAATGGGCCATTTTTGAGGGGAAAGGAAAAGTGTATGTGCACTGCACTGCTGGATTGGGGAGGGCACCAGCTGTTGCAATCTCTTACATGTTCTGGTTTTGTGGGATGAATGTGAGTCTTTCACTCTTTTGTATATTGTCATACCTTTTTCTTGAAAAGATATGTGCGTAATCTCTATGTTCATTCCTTCACATGCTCTGGAAAATACAGCACTTTCTACATTTATAGCAACTTAGTTTTGAGGCTGAGTTGAAGTTTAAAATGTTACATGAAATTGATTTGTATTCAGAAGTATGAGTATTGAACTGAGTATAGAGATGTTTGAAAGGTTTCTTAAATAGACGATTATTAAGAAGTTACAACATTTTTTTATTTGCGGCAATGTGACAGCTGAATACAGCATATGATACACTAACTGCAAAAAGGCCTTGTGGCCCCAATAAGAGAGCAATACGTGGAGCTACTTATGATCTAGCTAAGAATGATCCATGGAAAGAGCCTTTTGAGAATCTTCCAGAATATGCATTTGAGGGTATAGCAGATTGGGAGAGGAACTTGATTCAAGACCGTGTCCGTTCCCTCCGTGGAAGTTGAGCACTTAGGTAAGTACTTCTTCTTTTAATTTTTTTATATCAGAATTCTCCTTTTAAAATTAAAATGCCTTCAGCCTAATCTGAAATTTCACAGCTGTGCTCCTAATATATTGGAGCTGGTCATTCCAAGGACTATATGTTTGAGTAATAAGCAGATGTACTTGATGTGCATGACTTCTCTTTAGTCACCTTCTAAAGAAGTGAAATATGTCTTTCTTAAAAATGTAGTTTAAGTTGCTGCGACATTTGGCCTTTGACATTCAACATGCTTACTGGATTTCCTCAAACACCTGCAAAACATATGTATGACCTAAATAAAAAGAAAAAAGAAAAAAGAGAGAGACTCATGGAATTTAATTTAATTCCATATGGGATGTCTTTCTGAACTCCCTTAACTTTTAACTTTTTTCTTGCAACCTTTTCATGTGTTCATTATTGCTACGTCTTATATTTGCCAGCAATGCCAAGATCCTTGTAGCTTAGTAGCATTTTTCTTGTCTCCTTTATGAGGAGAACCAAGGTTTGAACCCTCCTTCTCCCAATTGTTGTAGCTGTCACAAGTACGGTAAACAATGCAGTATTGTCTCTATGATGTAGTATTCTTTGCATGGATGATTGAAATGTTTTTCTACTTCTCTTAACTCGTTTGAGTTTGCTGAGTCATCATTTTACCAGAGCCAAACCAAATGAAGTTGTCATTTTCATCCAAAAAAATTAGTCGTGTGCTTGGCTTAAGTTTCCAACCATATTGATATTTTTGATACAATGTTCATGCTTACAGGTTTCCATGCCATTAGAAATTCCCGGCATCTTATCAACAATAAATAGCAAGATTATGAAACAAAGTGGGTATAGGGGCAATTTCAGGCCTACACTCAAAGCTGGAGCTTTTCAAGTATACTTTACCAACCTCTCTTAGAAAGAATTATAATCTAGCTTCAATTGTGTATGTATGATTTATGATTCAAATAATGTATTTAAGAAGCAAATAAAATTGAGCTGCCAAGATGGCACTGGGGGTTTAGCCATTGCAATAGCTTTTGACATTTGGTCATCTGACCAGTTATTTATCTATATAATCTATAAAAACCGAAGACATTTGAGTTTTTTTGGACTTCAGAAAATTTTGCCACCTCACCTTGGAGGCTTCACAATTTTCCACATCAGCGTTAATAATTTATTAATAATAACAAATCACAATTATCAATCTATCCAAACAAATCACAATTATGTACCATAGTCAAAGTGGAGTCCACCGAAGTGGGAGCCTCCTCCTTCACCTTTTTTGAAGATCAATTTTGATGGCGCCATGTTTAAGGAAAAGGGTGAGGCTGGAATAGCAGTGGTTGTACGCGATTCCCATGGGATGGTCATTGCCTCCTTGGCAGAAAAAATTCAGATCCCATCCTCATCAGATGAAGTGGAAGCTTTAGCAACTGTCCGAGCCGTTACCTTGGCAATAGACCTCAATCTACCCTCTTTCATTGTTGAGGGAGATTCAGAGGTGGTCATTTCTGCCTTAAGAACGGAAGAAGAATCTTTCTCCTCTTTTGGCCATTTAATATCCTCTATTAAGCATTATTTACATTCTTGCTCTTGTATTTCTTTTTCACATACCCGCAGATCGGGTAACTCAGTAGCTTATTCTTTAGCAAAATTTGCAAAAGATATTGTTGATTTCTATGTGTGGATGGAGGATGTTCCCCCACAAGTCAATGATGTACTTTTAGCCGATATTGGCTGATTTTCAGTTTATCAATTCAGATGATGGTTTCTCAAAAAAAAAAAAAAAGAACTAGGCTAAGCTCGACCCATACATCTATATAAGAAGCAACAACCCTCAGAAAAATTAATGTTTTAGAACTTAATAATAAGTAATGTTAAATTTTCTCTTTTTGAGCAAAATAAAATAAATAAATATATGAGTTTGGATTCATTAAATATATGTGTAACATTTAACAATTTGAGATTAAATTGCTAAAATTTAGTAGAATTATTGAGATCTATATATTTTGATTAATTCGGATTTAGAATAAGTACCCTCTCATTCTTAAGTGCACTTAAGTGGACCAAATGGATTGAAGTGCAAGAATCACTTTGCTTTTTTGTTTCCCCTTCTACTAGCCAGCTAGCAATGAGAGCATTCAATGAAGGTGTTAGATGGTGGGCATCGAGAGTGTGTACACGCATCGCGTATCTTAGTACAAATTGGCCTTTTTGTGCCAGATCATTGATGAATTAATGACCATCATTATTTCCAGTGAAAAGAAATGAAAGAAAAAAAGTGTACATCTATGAATCTGCTTGTACAACATTTCAAAAATTTAAAATTTTATATTTGTATCCTATATCCTGCAACTAATGTACATTAAAATTTTACAACATTTTAGGAAGTGGGGGAAGTTTGTAGCTTTGAAAGCTGTGCTTGACGGCGTCCTAAATGGAATGCAGTGACTATCCACAATAAGCACACCTGAGTAGTGGAAACAAAGGTGAATAAATTCTCCATAATCTCACCTTAACCAAAAAGAGTATAAGGAACAAAAAAGAAGAGAGAAGTAAAGTTAACTATACACATACAGGTAAGGCATATATTGAGACAGTTGATGTTCTCCCATCGAGAGTGCTAGAAAGTAGCTTGTACATCCCTGCAGCGGTAGCATCTCCAAGTCTTTGAACAACTACATCTATACACACCTGCAGTAGCATATACTCAGAGAGTGTATTGATGAGCTTTGCTATTAACCCTTTATGTGTGGCATCCAATTAATGTAGCATAAATCACACACTGAAACAATGTATTCCTACAACAGATGGCATGTTCTAAAGCCATGTTTTCTCTTTAGATCAAAGCCCTATCTCAACTTGAGGAACCTCTAAAACTAAATTCAGGACTTCTGAATTTACATAAACACAACCAGCTGCCAATAGTTTCTATGTGATTAAAACAAAAACAAAAATAAATTCTGGGAAAAAAAGGGTCATGCCTTTGCTTTGTATTTCTCATCCTGTGAGACAACTGTAAATAGGAGTTCTCTTCCAGGCCTGGTCACAACATAAGTAACAACCTGCACAATAATAAAGTTGGAATTTTTAAAACCTACTTAACAATCATATATTGACCTTCAACTTCAGCCATCTTTCTTCCTAAACACAACATAATTTCCCTTTAAGAATGTATATGTGGAGAGTGAAAATTAGTCAACAATAAAACCAGAGGATGACTGCAAAATGAGTAAAACATGGGTCTAAGAAGGAAAACACAACTCGCTTTTACACAAGACATACCTTTCGCAAGGTCTCAGAAACAGCAATGGCTACCCAAGTTGGCCAAATGGCAATAGCAATCAAATTTAAGAATGAAACAAAAGGAGCAGAGCAAATAGCTATAGTAACCCCAGCAATACTAAGAATGCGCCCCTGCATTTTAACAAATGAAAGCAACATAAATAACAAAAGTTAAATAGATGATGATACATTTATTTCATTAACTTGCAGGACATATATATTACTTGGAGATATTGATCCTATATCCTATTAAATTTAAAAAATGCAACGTCTGGGCACAATACATAAAACTGCAGAAAATTTATACCACTTTAAGATGATAAAGGCTCCTAGGAAAAATGTCTTTGTTTTTCCTCCAAAAAGTTACATATTTTTTCTCAAAGATGCCTTAAAACGCATGGAAACTCATTACATGTCTAGAAATAGGAACAGGAATCACAATTCCAATATATTTAACATACATTAGTACGTGTACAACTGCAGTTGACAAAATGAGTTTTGCATAAAACAATAATTAAATTGCTAAGGAAACTGATATATTGCACTTCCTAGATCTCCAAGCGATACTGCCACCTCTCAAGGTTAGAAGTCTTGATTTTGTACTAGAGTCGGTCACTATGGATTTTCAAAACTACTAACAGAAACTCAACAATACATTAAAAGCCTGAAGAATTTTAAGTCTAGAAGAATATAGGTACCATCTAGATTTACCACACCTGGGCCCCTCCAAATTCACCCAAACTAAAAATAAAAAAGACATTGAAGGATTAGGGTCATCATTCGTATGGTTGTGTACTTCGGAAGGCAATTAGACTTGGATGGGATTCTTCTCTAGATTTGGGGGGCTTGGTTTAGGTGATGGCAGAAGAATTAGGTTCTGGGAGGATGTGTGGTGCTCTGATAGGAGTGTAGCATCCTTATATCCTATGTTGTTTCAGCTAGTAGTTAGCAAAGAGGCCATGGTGTTGGATTACATTGAGATGAGAAATGGAGGAATCCAGTGGATCCCCATGTTTTTGAGATGTACTCATGATTGGGAGCTAGAAATTTTGCTCATTTTTTTCCCAAAGTCTCTATTCATTCCAGCTCCAAACAGGAGTGGAGGACAAAATGCTACGCTTATGTAATTCTAAAAAAAATAAGGGTATACAACCTGCATACTCCTTAGATTCTTCTTTTGTACATTTTTTTCTTTGTTACCTCTATAAAAAAGGATGGAGGGGTGGAGAAAGAGAGAAATTCCATTTAAGAGGTTTACAGCATATAAACATAGATTCCATTATCCATCAGCTGCCAACCCAATACTTGTCCTTTTTTCAGGCCTTAAATGAGCTATATTTTATAATGTTACTCAAAAGGCCTATTAGTTTCATTATTGAAGACAAAACCTCAAATTCGGATATAAGCATAAAACTAACCATGAGGCATGCACCCTCAGGAGGCAAAGATCTAAGTTCTTTAGACATTATTTCTCATATTCTCTGTTGTAACACCACGATATAACATCTAAATGACAGCTGAAATTCATCTTATAAATAACATACCGTCAAGGTAAGTTGTCCGGCAAGAATAAAAGCAGCAATGAAACTATTTATCTGGGCAAACAATCTTCTTCTCTCAACAGAGCTAGTAATAGTTGCAGCGATTATGCTCGCTTTCTGCAGAAGCAGAAAATGAATACAAATTCAAATTAATAATTACAAGTGCAACAGTGGTTGACAAATTAAGCACAGCAAATTCAACCCAACTGAATTCAACCAAGGTGTAGATCCCAACTGAAAATCAAGCACTAAAAACATGACTTTGGACATGGACAGGAATTTCTGTACAGACACACATCCATATCTGGTGTGGGTTGCTTGTGCATGAAAGAAGACATGTCTTCTTTTTAACAGCTTAATATAATATGTGCTAGCTATTATAATGCATTGTAATCAATACCAATACAAGAGAAAACATTAAAAAAAAAATGTACATGGAATGAGAAAAGATTTAGTCCGATCCCAAAAAGAGGACAGCAAACAAAGTTGGCTAGAAAAATATCAAATGAGTAAGCCATTTCTTATGCTTCCTTTCCCTTTCCTCATTCTTCCTAAGAATCAGAGGGAGGTAAAGATGGCAAAGGAAAAAAAAAATTGTACTTTAGCTTTTTAAGCACACAAAGAACAATTCATGTAAGTCCAAATCACACAACATATATTGAGAGGTTTATTCTAGAATCAAAGTACATTTTTTGCGACTAAGAAATATCTTACTTGGAAATAGAAGAATGAAGAGACAACTGCACTAAGCCACAGGAACAAAGACACGTACAACAAATAAGTTGAAGACAATATGAGCCGGAGTCCATCTAAGATGGTCCAAAGCTGAGGCTTTGCCATGGAACTCGGCAACTTAGGAGAAGAATTTTTGAGAGGTCGTGCAGTCTGCCGATCACCATGAACCTCATTTTGCTGATCAGGATCAGCTTCCCTAGAAATAAAAAGAAACCAAGTCAAGAAATATGAGGTTTAGCCCTTACATCCCTGATCCAACCCATGGTGCTTTCCAATAAACTATAACAGATCAGTTTGAACCTTCTTTGAGAAAGCTTTTTAAACAGTTACCCAGAAACTGAGTTGACGTTTCCAGGCATGGGTTGGGTATCAAAATCAGAAGGGCACAGAATCTTGTCATTTATATATTTATTATTCAGATTACATAAACCACATGTCAGCATATAGATTCAAGGCCGTTTAACTACATTGAGGCTAGGACTGATATGATAGGAAAATACGCAAGCCCCCCCCCCCCCCCCAAAAAAAAAAAGAAGAAGCAAATAAATGAAAGAAGAAAAGAACAAGAGAAATTATGAACACAACCTAGAGAATTTTACCATCTTTTGGTCACTTATGCAATCAAAAAATTAGAGATATAGCTGACCTGATGGGAGTTAATTCCTCAGGAAGATGGAATTATGGGATACATCCTTGTTTATCCCTTTTGATGACTGTGCAGCAAATTCCATTAGCAAAGCAGCAAATAGGAGTAGAACTGCAAGGAATCAACCATGGATTAAAACCCACAAAAAACAAGAAGGAAAGAGAGTTAAGCAAATTTACAATTTCCAAGGAGCTGAACAAGCAATCTTACATGGCCCCAACCAAGCCATTCCAGTGGCAAACAATGACCCGAAAAGCTGGCCAAGTGTGGCACCAGCACCAATGAACCCAAACAATCTTGAACCTGACTGAATACAGAACAAGTTAAATATGTATCAAAATATCAACTTGTTATCAGATATCTTGTGGCAGCAAACAGACCTCGCTGTCCATGACATCAATCACTCTTGCCCAAGTTGAAGAAATTGTTATTAGATTAAGCAGAGCAACCTTCAAAAAAGCAAAAATTCCCGTGAAGATCTAAATTTTGGAAATACTCTACAATATCTAAAAGTCAAAAAATAATAAATAGACCTTAAAAAATAAGATTAATTTCATACCCAAAGGAAGAATGCAACTCTGACTAAAATATAAAACCATCCATGGTTATCCATTCTACAGAGTATGTAGAATTAGCATCAACCTTTTGTTCCTCTTTGAAGTAGAGGATGTAGCCACTGATCCCTAGACAAGGGGGGAAAAAGAGCAAATTAGTGCAGGATGAAAACAGAATCAAATTTGGGGAGTGAGCAAGCAGCTCAATAAAAAACAATTATTTTATCATAAGATTCTAATCTTACCTTAATTTGGATAATGAATATCCAGCCGATGAGGAAAGCCATAGAATGAAGAATAAAACAAGTGATATGCTAAAAAACCTGTGTATCAAAACCAATGCCTGGAATTTCAAGAAGCAACAATTACAGGAGGATATGTGAAGAAAAATAACTAGAAACTAAAGGAAAACCAAAACAATAAAAAAAAAAAAAAAAAAAAAAAAAAAACACTACTCTTTTGGAAAAAACACTTAGTCATAGTTAGAGGATAAGGCACATGAAAAAACACACATAGGTTGACTATCTCTTTTGGAAAGCCCAAAGAAATTGACTTGGGGTAGCTAAAATCCAGCAAACTAAACAAATAAGTATAGTTAATCCTCTCAAGAAAACACAAAAATGATTATAGACATTGCAATCACCAGTTTTGCCCATTGAAACCATAACATTGCGCATTGATACAAGCATGTTCTAAAATATAGAGTTTGAACACATAGTATGCATTGTCCAATGTCCAGTACATGGCAACATAATTACTTGGATATTTTACATGCTAAAAGCAAGTCATTTAACATTGCCAAGCTAATATTTATTAAGTACACCACATATCATAGTCCTCTTCATCAAAATCATCATTTACCTCAGCATTGTCATTGTACATCTCATACACATTCACCCACATCACATAAGCTAACTAAAAACATACACAGAACCCAATTCATCACCCCCATCTTCTATTTTGCATTCATTTTCCTTTCCTTACATTAATTCTTAAAATTTATCACAAAAACATAAGTGGGCCAATCATAAAACCAATCCAAGAAACTCATACACATGAATATATGTATATATACACACTAATTAAATGGTGGGTTCAATTCATGCATACCTTGCCTTTGGAAAGATTAGGCAAAGAGAAAAAGAAAGTGGAAAGAGGAGCAGCAATCAAAGTAAGCACCAAGGAACCCACAAAGAGACCCGGCAGGTTTGATATGCCCAATGAGATTGCACCATCATCACGCAAAGGAAGCACCACGAAGTAGGCGCTCAAGATCTAAAGCTCAAAAAATAACAAAGACCCAATTGAGTGAAAATTGAGAATAATATATATATAATATGTGATAAAGGTGAATGAATGAATCAGAGTGGTGTGAGATGGGAGGGGGTGGCTTACGAAGAAGAAGCAAGAGGAGGAGTGGAGCAATATGGAGGTCTCGTGAGGGTGCACTGTAATGAATATGGAGAGGATCGCATCTAAGCGGGGCCTGCGTATCATGTTCATCGTGTTTGGTTGTCGCCGTAAAGACAATAATGGAGGAACTTTGGGAGTTTTATTGAACATTTACAATTACTCCAGCTCCATGGTCAAAGGACTCGGAGCAGACTTGACTTCGTATAATATAAGTGCCGTTTGGTTTGTGTTTTCAAACAACATTTTTTTAGTTTTTAAACAACATTTTACGCATTTTAACATACTTTTTCACCCATACGTATTTTAAAAAACTACAACAACAATTTTCAAACTACTCTTCCAAACACCCCCATAGCCTTTGTCCCTACCATTTCTTTTTTTCTTTTTTCTTTTTCCCAGTAACGTTACAAATATAATGTTTTCTCACTTTTATTTTTTGGAAAAACATCTATTATAATAATAATAATAATAATAATAATAATAAGTCAAGCCGATAGAAACTCATATTATAATTTCAAATTAGAAACCATTTCTTTTTTTCTTTTTTCTTTTTCCCAGTAACGTTACAAATATAATGTTTTCTCACTTTTATTTTTTGGAAAAACATCTATTATAATAATAATAATAATAATAATAATAATAAGTCAAGCCGATAGAAACTCATATTATAATTTCAAATTAGAATTTTAATTTTTATGCCATGTGTTAAATTATTTATTCTTAAAGAGTTTTATTTCTTAATTTTAGAATCAAATGTAGAACCACATCATAAATATTCATCCAAATGAGTTATTAAATACAAAAATCAAAGAGTTTAGAATAAATGAATTGTAAAAAAAAAAATACTTCACAATAATTAAAAAATAAAATATGAACAATATACATTTTATACCTAATAATATCTTTACAAATTTTTTTAAAGATTTAACAAATTTATATATATAATAATAGGTAAAATTGAGAGAAAATCTAATTAAATTTTAAATTAGAATTCAATTAGAGTCTAATTTTGCGTCATGAGTCCCATCTAATCTAAGTTTTTAAATTTTTGTGCTAAGTGAGTTAATTCAATGTAAAAATTAAATTTCAATTAAAGTTTAATTTTGCGACATGTGCCCCATCTAATCTAAATTTTTTAATTTTTGTACCAAATGAGTTAATTTAGTGTAAAAAATGAGGAGTCCAATATAAGTAAACCATAAAAAAACATAATTTTTGAATGATTTTATATTTATGAATCTTCTTTTCTTTTTGTAAAACTAAAAAAAATTCAAGTTTATAAGTCATCTATATATATATATATATATATGGATAAGTACACCTAAGAGAAAATCTAATTAGATTTTAAATTGGAATTCAATTAGAGTTTAATTTTGCGCCACGTGACCCATCTAATCTAAGTTTTTAAATTTTTGTGTTAAGTGAGTTAATTCAATGTAAAAATTAAATTTCAATTAAAGTTTAATTTTGCAACATGTGACCCATCTAATTTAAGTTTTTTAATTTTTGTACCAAATGAATTAATTTAGTGTAAAAACGAGGAGTCCAATATAAGTAAATCATAAAAAATATAATTTTTGAATGATTTTATATTTATGAGTCTTTTTTTTTTTTTTTGTAGAACTAAAAACAATTCAAGTTTATAAGTCATTTATGTGTGTGTGTGTGTGTGTGTGTGTGTGTGTGTGTGTGTAACCTAAGAGAAAATTCAATTAGATTTTACATTGGAATTCAATTAGAGTTTAATTTTGCGGCACAGTCCAATTTAATCGAAAATTTTAAAATTTTGAACTAAGTTAGTTAGTTCAGTGTAAAAATAGGATATCAATTAGAGTTTAATTTTACGAAACCTATTCCATCAAATCAAAATTTTTAAATTTTGTGCCAAATGAGTTAATTTAGAGTAAAAAACCACGAGTCCAATATAAATAAATCATAAAAAAACATAATTATATGTCTAACACTATATAAAAAATTAGAGGAAGAGAGAGTTTAAATGATTTTATATTTATGAGCATTTTTTTTATAACTAAAAACAACTCATTTGGCACAAAATTTATATATATATATATATATATATATATAATAGGTAAAATTTAGAGAAAATCCAATTTTTTGCGTCATGTGTCCTAAATTATTTATTTTTAGAGAGAGTTTTATTTCTTAATTTTGGAATCAAATTTGGGACCATATCATAAATATCTATTCAAGTGAGTTATTGTGTACAAAAATCAAAGAGTCTAGAATTAATGAACATAAAAATATTTTTTAAAAATAGACAATTTATATTTAAATTATATATGTAAGATTATTATTATATGCATCTTAATGTGTATCTTTTATGCATATCCATGCATATGCATGGAGTTACAAACTAGTATATAATAATAGGTAAAGTTGAGAGAAACTCAAATTAGAATTCCAAATTAGAGTTTCAATTTTGTGTCATGTGTCATAAATTATTTATTCTTAAAGAGTTTTATTTCTTAATTTTAGAATCAAATGTGGGACAACATCATAAATATTCATCAAAATGAGTTATTAAGTACAAAGATCAAAGAGTTTAGAATAAATGAATTGTAAAAAAACAAAAAATGTGCTTCACGATAATTTAAAAAAAAAAAAAAAAACATGAACAATTTACATTTTATACCTAATAATATCCTTACAATTTTTTAAAAGAGTTAACAAAATATAAAAATGACTATTAATAGTGTAAGGACTCAATTTGAATTGAGTGTTGGGTTTTCAGCCCAACAAGCCCGAACAATACATTTATAGAGAGTGGGCTGACAGGCTTAGGTGCTGGCCGTTGATCACCATGCCCAAACTTATTTTTAAAAATGGCTAAGTGTTTTCTTACAAATGAGGGAATGCTCCTCGGCTTGTGGCCGAGGAGGCCTCTTTTTCTCCCCCCCTCTTTTTTGGCTTTACTAGCTCTTCTTTTATAGTTTTTATCTTCCTATCTTTTGCTTCCATCTGTTGATTGTCTATTCGCCTTCTCTCTGGTCGTCCATCCCATCAGAGGCTTTATCGATACTCAAGTGGCTCACTCTGACCAACGTTATCCTGCCAAGGGGTTACCTCTCCATTAATGCGGCCAGGAGGGTTAGTTGAGTGCATTAAATGCGAGAGTGACAGCTTACTTTGGGGTTAGCCACTCCCTGAAATCACTCTTGTCGGCCGAGGACAAGGTATCCTCGGCGTGGATTCAAGAGAATAGGCTTCCCCCCTTCTCCTCAGAAATAGCTTGCGCTCCTCGGCATGGGCCTTGGGCCTGCTATATGATGGACCGAGGCTATCAGGCCCACGGACCCCACAATAGCCCCTCAAAACTCTGCTGCACGTTCCCTCGAACGGGGAGGAGGGTTTTGATGCATGCGGATCCACTGGACGAATGGCCTCACTTTAGTTTATACTGATGCTGGCGGCTTCTTGACTGCCCGATGCGCGTTCTTAGCGTTTCGAGAATTAATGGGTGCCCACATTAAATTTTTGACGGCACCACGTTCCCACTTTCAACGGCATGATCTCCTGCCTTTATGAGAAAGCGGTTTCATTTGGGGAAAATTAAGGGAGAGTATAAATACCTGTTTGACTTGCCTGGTTTCATCATTTTCGCGATTATCATTATTGATGCATATAGTTTGAACTTGGTTCGACTGGCACATTAGCTGAAGAGTATCGTCATACCTCTGTAAGTTTTCTTTTTCTAGTGACCCCAAATTTCCTTGATTTCACTCTTCTTTTTCTTTTTTAGAGCCTTTAGTTATCTTTGGGGAATGGGTAAGTTTAAGGAGTTGGTTGAGTCCGAGGAAATGATGAACAAATTCATTGTCGACTATGGAATACCCGGTAATGTGAACTTGAAATACTGCGAAGAAGGAGAGTGGTACCTTAAGAGGAGAGAGGGTGAGGTCGTAATTTCAATAGTTGCTTTTGTAGAAGGAGGGATGAGAATCCCTATGAGGCCGGTGACCCTCAATTACCTCAGGCATTTCCGCCTGTCCCCCACTCAGTGTGCTGTGAATGTGTTTAGGATACTAGGGTGTGTAGATACCCTGAATGAGAAAATGGGGCTGAGACTGACTCACCATGATGTGAATTGGTGTTATAACCTTCATCACCTGAGGGGTAAGACGTATTATATGAAGACAAGGGACGATAGGGTTCGTCTTATCCAGTGTCTTCCTGACTCCAATAAGGGGTTGAACCAAGATTTCCTCATAGTGTCGAGAGAATGGCACGACGGCTTTCATTGCCCAACCGTAGAGGGGAAGCCAGGTAGGGCGTCCGAAGTACAAGATAATTTAGGTTTCAGTGCCTTTGCGTTTTATACCTATATACTCAACTTGGTTGACTAATCATAAGAATTTCACTTTTCTTTTCACAGATCCACACGCCTTTGCACGTCACTTCCACCTGGTCAACAAAGCGGATTTGGAGACCGTTCTTAGGTCGGAACTTTTCTTGAACGAATCTGACAACCAAGTCAGAGCTGCTCATAAAATCCTCGGGTGTGACCCAGCTCAAACGTCATTCCCTGTTCCGCAGCACGTAATTAGAGCTCGTGATCCTCGGCTTACACAGATTACCGTGGTGGAAAGCGGTTTCTCTTTTACTGGGGGTCTTACATACCTGAAGGTATTCCGCTATCAGGTCCTATACAAAGC